>NC_090736.1:11018475-11075975 GCF_036898095.1 Palaemon carinicauda | reverse complement strand
TTTTGTTTTTTATTCACATTTGATCTCATCATTGCTGATATTTTTCTTATTTTTCTTACAGTGGAAGTGAGGAATATACTGAACAAACATTGGAGAAAGCACTGGAACTTCATCACAGTATAAGTGCTGATATGGGGGGCACAGAAATATTGCAACCTATGAAGCATATTTATTCTACACCTCCTAAACCAGGGTTTGCCAGGCAGGTAAGTGGCTTGAAACTTCTAATTGGTGTCTTTCAGAACTCAAATCAAGTTTATAGAAGGCTGACATTATCAGTGACTATAAAACAATTTCTTTTTAAGGACATGGCCTATTTTTATAAATTTTTGCAATTTTAATTTAATTTCTTGTAAAATGTTTGTTTCTATGAACCTTCTTGGTTTTGTTTCTTTGAGCC
Organism: Palaemon carinicauda; assembly: GCF_036898095.1. NCBI lineage: Eukaryota > Metazoa > Arthropoda > Malacostraca > Decapoda > Palaemonidae > Palaemon > Palaemon carinicauda. The sequence continues at coordinate 11,075,575 of NC_090736.1, read as the reverse complement.
TCCCCTGGTGTTCATATTGCCTTGCTCATGAAGCTCGTTAAATGTCAAAAGCTAAAAATATCCATTCCTTATAATAGCTCTGCTCGTCGTGTAGTATTGGGATCCTGTGGTGTATTGTAAGACTAGCATATGGTTAAACAATATCTCTTTGTCTTTCAGGTCTCTCGTTGATAGGTTAGAGTGCACTGCTCTGCATGCACACCAGATTGGGATTTTGGGTTTCAAGAAGTTCTATATAAACTTATTTTAATTATTAAAAATTAATGGGCGACATCTCCTGGTTGTTCTAAGTCTTCTTGTGAGGGTTGTTTGAGGGATTTATTGTGGGGCAATAATGATCCTCACTCTCGTCATGTCATGTGCTGGGGCTAAAGTGATATTTGAATAGCTGTTGTGAAGAATGTAGCTCCCCTCAGTTTGTCTTATGAAGGATATCTTCAGTCAGTAGCTGCTCGTAAAGAAAATGGTCTTTCATTCCAGGGGGAAAGCTAGGAAAGAATAGGATTGTTGGTTACTGTGAAAATGAGGTTGCTGATGCCACTCTGGATGTTACCAAGTATGAGGGAATGGATAATAATGAGCCTCATAAGTTTTTAACTAATTTTGCTATGTTTTTCAATCTCAAAAGTCCAATGAGCCCTCGGGCAAAGGTGGTGATCCTAGCTTAAACTGCCCTGTTTTGGATCTTTGGCTATCTTATCAAGTTGTTCCTAGCAGTGTTGGTGTACTTGTCGGTAAGGGTTCTGTTGGTATGCAATGTAATTTAGACGGGATAGCCTCGTCTCAAAAACCTGGCTCTCTCAAATTACTTAAGACCCTTCTATTGCAAAACTCGCATTTCTATGATCCAGTCAGCTCTATATGACCTGCAAACTCCTGGGTTGAATATCAGGTTGGTCGTTTGGATCTTAATATTCCTTCCTTGACTGAAGTAAGTGCTCATGAGCAACCTTTATATGCAATACATTTATTGATGATGTGGCATATTGGATAATTCCTTTGGACTGGGATTTCCAGTTATCAGGTTATTTTTTTGAAGCTTCAGTTGGAGCTGAGAAACAGTTTTATCATATTTCAAATGGTAGTGAGAATCATCCTCATTTAGTATTAAAAGCCAACACTTCTTGTTGGCAGGGGCCTTTCCCTTGGTCGGCCCGTAGTATCATGTAGGTTTAGCCACTACAGTAGTTCATCTTAGATTCAATATTTGATATGCAAGTCACTATAATTTTTATAGTAGTTTCAGGATATTATAAAACATTTTGGGTAATCCATCAATGAGAAAAGAAAGGCTTTTTGATATAGGATATTTGCAGTGAATGAAAAATCAGGGAGTATTAATACTACTTCTACGTTTATTAGACAGGAAAAAATAAACCTTGGTATTTTACAACTGGTTATTCTTTGTCCCCAAAGCATCAAAGGTTTGGAGGCCAGTTCTTCAAATCTCAAACTTCAACAAATTTACAGTTCTCACAAAATTTTACATTGAAACATCCTCGACAGTTCGGTGTTTGATAATGGAAGGAGATTGAATGTTTTCAATGGGCTTCACATATGTAAATTCACATATGTAAATTTTTGCATTCCAATTTACCTGTATCTCTATTTGTGGAAATACCTTTGTTTTGTCAGTGGGTCAAAGGTTTACTAATTAAGTGCCTGTGTTTTGGTTTCAGAATGGTCCCCTCATGAGTTCACCAGAATGATGACTGCAATTTTAAAATGGTTTAGGATTCTGGGCTAAGAGTTATTTTATATCGTGATGATTACCTATTTCTGAGTGATTACTTTGAAGGTCTCCAGGTTCAATAAAGTTTGGTTCCTTGGAAATGAAAATCCTTGCTCTGTCTCTGTTCACAGAGGCTTCATGGGGAGGTTAGACAACAACTCTGGGTTTTTTACAACTGTCGGGGAAATTGACATTGAAGGAGTAGACTCTTAGTGTCAATTGGCGAAAGGTTCTAGCAATAAGCAAAACTCTTCAGGACCAGGAACCACTGGTGGTGGGGAAACCATGAGGATGTTTTTTGGCAATGTGATAGCATTGTCCCACGTCCGGAACCGAGGCGGGACAAGGTCACAATCCTTGTACCAGATAGGTGAAATTTGACTTGGACCAATTTGAGAGGGCTAAGCCCTCTACCTCGATTCACTCTGGGAAAAATCGTCATCTTAGGAAATCAGTTAAGCAGTGAAAGTTAGATTATTCCAGACAATGGTCTCTGCATCTGTCAATATCATCTCTAACAACCAATTCTGAGGCCCTTATAGATTGTCTATCATAGATTCTTAATAATAGTCTACCAATTATATGCATTAATGTTTATTTTGATGTGTGCTAATCTATAAAAGTGACGGTGAATTAGTTTGGATGATATTGTTAATTTTTACGTTTCCTCTCTTTGTAAAGAAACTTTGTTTCTACTATTAGGAAATAAAGATCTATACTTAAATCTGTACTTTAGTATCTGGGATTAGATTTTCCATTTCAGATATTAAGGCAGTGTTATATATTGAAAAAAATTATGTATTTATGTTATACAGTAGGTCCAGTAATGATTTGTAAATCAAAGGTATTGTTGTAGTTTACAAGAGCTTCTGGTAGTTTCTTAAAGATTAAAGAAACCGCCTGTTTTACTCAAGCATAAAAGAATCCCAGGAACTTTCTCAAGTTTTATAGAAAATGTCTGTGGGGTATTGTGAGGGTTTTAATCCTCGGTTTGAAACCCTAAAGTGCTCTCAGTATAAACCAGAGTGAAATAGACCACCAAAGTGTAGGAATTGAAACTACAGGCAATACAGTGAACCCTCGTTTATCGCGGTAGATAGGTTCCAGACGCGGCCGCGATAGGTGAAAATCCGCGAAGTAGTGACACCATATTTACCTATTTATTCAACATTTATATTCAGACTTTTAAAACCTTCCCTTGTCCGTAGTACTGTTAACAAACTACCCTTTAATGTACAGAACACTTAATGCATGTACTACAGTACCCTAAACTAAAACAGGCACAAATATTAAAGGCAATTTTATATCATGCGTTTCCTAAACACTCTAAAAAGCACATTAAAAAATGGCAATCAATGTTTTGTTTACATTTATCTCTGATCATAATGAAGAAACAAACTGGAGGTAGAGCTTTGCTTATTACCCAGACATATTTCCCATACTATTCCCTTAGAACTACATCACATCTTCCTACTTTAGATATATATATATATATATATATATATATATATATATATATATATATATATATATATATATATATATATATATATATATATATATATATATATATATGTGTGTGTGTGTGTATATATATATATATTTATATGTATACACATATACATACCTACATATATACATACATACATATATACATAAATACATGCATACATATATATGTATATATGTTACTGTATATATATATGGGTTATGGAAAAAATCCGCGAAGTGGTGAATCCGCGATGGTCGAACCGCGAAGTAGCGAGGGTTCACTGTATGTGTTTATATAAATAAACTAAAGATAAACTGATTGTAGAGATACATAACTTTCGCAGTGAGCATGGAAATTCTCCTGACGGTGTACAGCTTCATGGGTGACAAAGGTGGCTTCCCAAGTAGATGAGCAGCAGTAGTTAATTTCGTAGGGCTAGTTCCCACCTGGGCTAGTATAACAAATAGGCAGGCCGCTGTTCTAAATGATTGATAGGACTGGTGAGAACAAGGTAGGGATTCCAGCTTTAGCTTGACTTGGAAGAACAAAAACGTAGGTTCTGGTTTTCTGTGTGACTACTACGACGAAGTAGCAGCTTGCTGTTTGGCTTTCAACATCAACGGAGCAATGGCTTGGTCACTCTCCCACTGTTGCCTGAGGAGGGAAACTGGGATTAGCAAAACTGAAATGGCTTGGATAATATTATAAGAGTTATTGTTCTGAGAATTTGAAGGCCATCGGTAGGTATAGGAGAACTCGCATTAAACACTAAATATCTAAAAAATGCTAACCTTAGACAATAATAATGGAATGACAAATAATGATGCAAGTAATAGTAAAGTAAATGCGAGATTCGAGTAATAGTAAATTACCCAGGCTTAAATAATCATTAACTATAATATACCATGGTTAAACATTCACAATAGTACACAGTAAATTTTATATTATAATCACACACTGATGTTGGAACAACAATACACACCTTATTTGCGGGATCCTTCAGGTGAGATAGCAAACAAGATACTAAACGGCATTTAGAAAATTCGAGTGAGTGGGAGACTGGCAGGGGTGGGTGATCATCTCCCTCTGGTCCGTGATTGGAGTAAGTGGTGTGCAGTGCCCTGATTGGCTCCCGAAAATTCATACGATGCAGCTACCTTCCTATTGGCAGCGGCACCACTGACTATAGAGGTTTGAAGTTATAAAGTTTTTGACTTACAGTTATGACTTAATTCAGGATAAAATCCTTCACATTCGCCCCTCCAAGAAATTCTATAATATTATGGCAGAATTTATGACATCCAGTATTGAAAAGGCTCGCGGTTCCAACACAGCAAAAGAAAAAATATATCTTTAAGACTAAATTTCAAACTACATACTACTTAAATTAGTGTGACACTAGGCACGACTCAAAGCATCAGCCCCGACATTGTTAGCACCTGGAATGTGAGTGACTACAAAGCGAAAGGGCTGAAGAGCCAAAGCCCATCTCATGAGTCTAGCATTGGTGCCTTTGCTTTTGTTCAAGTAGATCAAAGGCTTATGATCTACCTCCAGATAGAATTCTCGTCCGATCAGATACTACTGAATTTTCCCAGTGTGTAAACAATAGCTAGGCATTCCCTTTTGATCACAGCATAGTTTCTTTCAGCTGAGGACAAAGACTGACCTGCATAATAAACTGGATACGCTAGGTTATCATGATACTGTAGCAATACGGCCCCCAACCCTATAGCTGAGGCATCGGTTTGTGGAATGAATGGCTTAGTTGGGTCTGGCAATTTCAATACGGGATCTTGTACCAAGATACTTTTGATAGTCTCAAAATCAGTGATAGCTTCATCACTCCATTGAAGGGGTTCTTTAATACCTATCTTCAGCATTGCATTGAGAGGCTCATTTAGTTCTGCAGCTCTGGGTACAAATCTTCCATAGAAGGAAAACAGACCCAAGAACGATCTCAAATCTTATTTTTAGGCAGAGGGAAATTTCTGATGACTTCAGTTTTATCTGCCAAAGTTCTCAGTTCTCCCTCTCCCAACCTAAAACCCAGGTAGTCAATGCTATGATACCCCACTCGACATTTCGAAGGACGAGCAGTAAGGCCGTGATCTCGTAATCTAGATGGAACATTCGTTAGGGCATTTACGTGTTCAATCCAAGTCTTACTATAGATAAAGATGTTATCAAGTAAAACGTGACATTTTTCAGTCCGGCCAATACAATTCTCAGTTTGATATAACTGGCTACGGCTGTTACCAGACCAAATGGCATTCTATTGAATTCCATCAATCCCTTCTCTGTAGGAAAAGCTGTGTACTTTTTTGCTTTATTTGATGGTATGCCTTGGCAATATCCAACTGAGAACTTTGTTTTAAACAATTTCAGAATTCGTAGCTGAATTTCATCGATTGTCATCCTGACATCGTCTGAATCCAAAATTAGAGAGACTTCGAATAACATGCCTATATTGCTTTATGTTATTGTGTTAATTATTAGTAATATGTGATCTAAGAGTTTTTTATGAATTTTATAAATTTAAATATTGTCATTAATTTTAAAATATAGTGCTTGTTATATGTTTACTGGCTATTATTTTTGTTTCTTGTTACTGTTTTCCATTTTCTATTCTAAATTAATTAAAAAAAGGAATAAAACATTAAAGTAAATTTATATGTTTTGTTTTTATATAGCTGACTGTAACAGGTAGGTGTGTTCAGGGCTTTTAGTGTTGGAAATATCTAGTAGTCAGGTCTGTTTGTATGGAATTTGGATGTAGTGAATCAGTGAACTACAAGCACTTATCTCCCAAGGTAGGCTTTGGGAGACATTGGAGGATGATATCTTTCATCCAATTTTCAGAGCTTGAAAAAGAAGTTTATTTTGTGTGTAGTATTTAACTGACGCTTTTTAAGAAACAAAGATTCCTGTTGAATCTGTTTTATATGAGATAGAGAGAATTTATTCATATGATAACCAATAATAATAGCTATAAACGAAATGTATGAAAACTATGATATTCTTTAACAAATTGGTGCTGATGTAATTTCCATTATGCATTTGTATTGAGCGAGTTAAGAAATTATAGAGACAATATACTTTATTATTCGTGCATGCTCATATTCTTGATAAAGTCTTGAGATTGCTTAACCCCAACCAGAAATATAAAGGAGTAAATAATTTTTGATTGTTAAAATGCATTTGAAATTGAAAAATAGAAGACAAAATTGCTTCAATACAGCACTATTAACTTTTTAAACTTTATATTTATTGGAACTACCATGGAAAATGCCATAACCCTGGATAGGTACGCTCCTCGGACACCCCTTTAAGGGTATACTCGGACGCGAACGACCCCGACGCCAAAAAAAATTCTTGAAAAATCAGATTTTGCAGTAACCTCCTTTTTTCTTTTGCCAAAAAAAACTTCAATGAATGCTTAAAACAACTGTAAAGATAAATACTACTCATCTGCAGAAAAACTATTTATTATAAATATTTTAAAAAATTAAGTAGAAAAAAAAAGACCTGACTTAAAAATTCATAAAAAAAAAGTTTATACATATATACACAAATCCTTTTAGGAATTGATTCTTGAATGTTTAGGACACATCTTGATGTATTTTGGATGAAGTCAGACCCATGGAGGTGAAGATCTGAAATGAGAAAAAAAGGGTAACTTTTTTTGGCCAAAAAAATTTGTCCAAATTTCATGAATTTTTTTGGGTACCCAAATGAAATAGGAAGTGGCTAATTTTTTTTAGGGAATAAACATATGTTATCCTAAAATAGAAATATGTAAAAAAATCTTCATTATTTTGTAAATTACATTTATATCAGGGGCCATATCTAAAGGTAATTTTTTGAGTACTTAGAAATTTCGTAAAAAAATACATATATTTAATATATAATATGATATTTATGCAGGTAAAAATATACCAAAAATATCACAAATTCTATAGGGAACAAGAATATATATAGATAGGGCAGCTTACGCTTCGGATATGTCCACAAAATGGCCGCCAACCACACTGACTCAGACTCCCTAATCTGCCACTTGAAATGTAGGAAGGGTATGTCAATTTCAAGGTGTTATTTACTAATCTAATTATTATTGGATATGCATAAAAATTGTATGGTGGGTTGCTGGATAATTGTCGATTATTTTACGACTATAAAATTAAAATTCTGACCCAAAAAAATTTTTTTGAAGGGAAATAAAATCGAAAAAAAAAATGTAAAACAATATAATATTTTAGCTAAAAAAAATTGATGATATTCAATAAAAAAAAAAAAGTAAACAAAATTTTCCGACAAATAAACATCTAAATGAATCATTACTCTGTGATAGTTCCTTAGTACGTAGTAATTTTGAAAGAATTGGGAAAAAACGAAAAAATGGCAATCACCGGAAAATCGAACACATACCTATATATACGCCATATCTGGCTAAAAAAAAGATAGGCATGGGTAGCCAGATCATCTAGAAACACTTTCCAACACTATAAAAATATAAGTTTTGCGACACTACTTGCCAATTCCTTACGGTAACATGACTAAGCAAAAAAATGCAAAACAAATAAAAAGGGGCACTCGCGGAAAAATGGCTATCATTCTAATATACGGCATTTCAGAAGAAAAAAATTCAGCCACGTGCTAGGCAAACCATCAAGGCACATTTTCCGACAAATAAACATCTAAATGAATAATTACTCTGTGATAGTTCCTTAGTACGTAGTAATTTTGAAAGAAATGGGAAAAAACGAAAAAATGGCAATCACAGGAAAATCGAACACATACCTATATATACGCCATATCTGGCTAAAAAAAGAAGATAGGCATGGGTAGCCAGATCATCTAGAAACACTTTCCAACACTATAAAATTATAAGTTTTGCGACACTACTTGCCAATTCCTTACGGTAACATGACTAAGCAAAAAAATGCAAAACAATTAAAAAGGGGCACTCGTGGAAAAATGGCCATTCTAATATACGGCAATTCAGAAAAAAAAAATTTCAGCCACGTGCTAGGCAAACCATCAAGGCACATTTTCCGACAAATAAACATATAAATGAAATATTACTCTGTGATAGTTCCTTAGTAAGTAGTAATTTTGAAAGAAATGGGAAAAAATGGCAATCACAGGAAAATCGAACACATACTTATATATACGCCATATCTGGCTAAAAAAAAAATAGGCATGGGTAGCCAGATCATCTAGAAACACTTTCCAACACTATAAAAATATAAGTTTTGCGACACTACTTGCCAATTCCTTACGGTAACATGACTAAGCAAAAAAATGCAAAACAAATAAAAAGGGGCACTCGCGGAAAAATGCCCAACATTCTAATATACGGCATCTCAGATAAAAAAAAAAAAGACATGCACGTGTTAGCCCAACCATCAAGGCACACTTTCTAACACATAAACATGAAAAAAAATTCAATAATATACGGCAATTCCTTACTACGTAGTAAATTTTTACAAATATTGAAAAAAAACAGAAATTGGCAACCGCAGTTAAATACCCAATATACCAATAACTACGTCGTATCTGACAAAAACAAAATCACGCATGGGTAGCCAGATCATCTACACACACTTTCCAACACTAAAAAAGCAAAAGTTTTACGATACTATTTCGCAATATCTTACGGAAAAATGACTTGGCAAAAAAATGAAAAAAAATAAAAAAGGGACACTCGCGGTAAAATGCCCGACTTTCTAATATACGGCATCTCAGATAAAAAAAAAAAAGACATGCACGTGTTACCCCAACCATCAAGGCACACTTTCTAACACATAAACATGAAAAAAAAATGAATAATATACGGCAATTCCTTACTACGTAGTAATTTTTACAAATATTGAAAAAAAAACAGAAATTGGTAACCGCAGTTAAATACCCAATATACCAATAACTACGTCGTATCTGACAAAAACAAAGTCATGCATGGGTAGCCAGATCATCTAGACACACTTTCCAACACTAAACAAGCAAAAGTTTTACGACCCTATTTGGCAATATCTTACGGAAAAATGACTTGGCAAAAAAATGAAAAAAAATGAAAAAGGGGCACTCGCGGTAAAATGGTCCTCGTGGTGATGAACGACATTTTAACTAAAAAAAAAAATCATGCACATGGTAGCCAAACAATCCACCAAGACTTTCCACAACTGATAACCTATACAAGTTGCACCATTCTACGACAATTTCATAATACGTAATAACTTTGATAATTATGCAAACTACCTTAGAAGGGTAAACTCGGTCGCGCTCGACCCCGACGCGTCTCAGAAATCGGGGAAGGAGTACAGCTACTGCAATGCACATCTGGACACTACTAGAGCGTGTAGGGGAGACACCTCCTGCAGGTCGATCACCCACAAATTCAGTCACGGGGATGAGTCACGTGAGAAAAACCTGTTTTTTTTTTGACGCTCGGGGTCGCAAACGACCCATCGTACCTATCCAGGGTTAAACTCTCTTAGACTGCTGAATAAGACAACAACAATGATAACATGCAGCCACAGATGTTTTCATATTTCGTTCTCTAGGTTTTATGATGATTATACTATTAACATATACTGTACTGTAAATGTTCATATTTTGATATTTTTTACACTTTTATTATGTATTGTAAAATACAGTAACATGATTTATGTACTTTTTACGCTTTTCTAGTGATATTACGATTTAGATATCTGTGGCTTAAACTTTATTTTTATTTTTCCATGTATTATTTTTGACAAACAACATAATCTAAACCGACTCAAGTTGAAATGACGTTACCCGAAGTATACTGGTATCAGAAAATAGGTTTCTTTGTTTAGTTAAGTAATATTTGGACAAAATTATAACCATTATTATTATTATTATTATTATTATTATTATTAATACTTGCTAAGCTACAACCCTAGTTGGAAAAACAGGATGCTATAAGCCCAGGGGCTCCAATGGGGAAAATAGCTCAGTGAGAAATGGAAACAAAGAAAAATGAATTATTTTAAGAATAGCAGCAAGATCGAAATAGATATCTCCTATATAAACTATAAGAACTTTAACAAACCAAGAGGAAGAGAAATAGGATAGAAAAGTGCGCCCAAGTGTACCCTCAAGCAAGAGAACTCTAACCCAAAAGACATTGGAAGGCCATTGTGCCATTGTGTTTTGTGAAATTAGAATTCCAAGTCATCGTCTGTCCAAAATTGCAATGTCATTTTTTGTTGCAAGTCTGTGCATGGAGGATTACAAAGAATTGGATCCAAATCTAAGGACAGACATGAAAGTTCATGATAAAGGTTAATAATCTCTTATCCAGAATTCCTCAGACCAGAATTGTTATGGATTTCGAAATACAGTAATGCCTCAGCTATCGTTGGTTCATTCCAGGTCCCCCTGTTATAGTTGAAAAACAGTGAAGTAGATGCTGAAATTTATGGTTTATTTTTTCATAATTATTTTATTTTATATTTTTTTATTCTCTTTATAAGTTTAGGCTTTTTTAAATCCTCTTTACACTAATATGAATATATTATGCACTCTTGAAATACATTAAGCTAAAACTTAATTTTACTGTAGACACATCCTTACATACTGTATAAAAAAAAGGGATTTTGACAAAGGAAAAATCTATTTTTGGGCTCGAGCCATGTCGTCCTGCTGGAAGTTCCTTCTGGCAACTTCTACAGTATAATATTTCTGCGATTGATATTACAAGAGAATTACCGTTAGGTATCACAGGGTTCTAACCCCAGAAATGACTATCCGAAGATATCGTGTATAATCACGAACGTATCCTAAGATAACCATAAATATCTGCACCCCAAACAGACTTTACCCAGTATAATCCTCTAAGGGGTAGGATAAGTAAGGAGTCGTGACACATCCTATCACCTTCCGGTGCTCCTATACTATCCCGCTTCATTTTCCACGTCGCAGCTGAGCTACTGTGAAATAGAAGCCTCCAACGAGCAAAAGGGTGGGAGAAATAGGAGGTAACGGTTGGGCCATCAGGACGACATGGCTATCTAACCCAAAAATAGATTTTTCCTACGTCAAAATCCCTTTTTTGGGCTCGAACCATGTCATCCTGACAGAAGAGTACCAGAAAATTATTTATACTCGGTGTGAGGCTTTTGCATGGAAAAACCCCCCATTAATGAGTGTTCACCACTTATGTGATGAATCATAATTAGAAATTTCTACCTTAAAAATTAATCCAAAGTGATCTTGATTAGGTAAATATGATAGTATTCTAAGGGGTAAGATCTGTGACCTGACATCAATCACCCCTGTGGTGAAGAACACTCCCTTAACAGTGAGAAGTATATACATTACCAAGATCATGAGTATAGTGAGTAATCATTAAAGAACGAATACTCTTCTTCCAACAGATTCTTAATGTGCAATGTGGGTAGAAATTCACCATAGTATGCTAAGTTTCTTGCTACTAAAAGAAATTATGTCTAGCAATAAAATGCATCCAACAGTATACATCTTGTTATTATCCAAAATATTTGAGCAAAATTTAATACAATTTAAGTGATAAGCATTATGATCTGCCAGTGTACCCAAATATATATCCCCGAGTAATTTTTACTCAAGTAATCATGAGGGGAAACAGTTTGATATATCATAGAACCCCTTAAGAAGGAGATCTTCTGATAAAAATTAAGCCGTATATGGCTAAATACAAAACACAGTTTTTTACCCGACAACAAAAACTGAGCTATTTCAGACTCGGTTCTAAAATAGGTATAGTATGTTCATATAGGTACACATGTAAAATTCATAGAAACTAAATTGAATCCTGAAATTATAAAATTTTTAAATTGTTTAATGGAGATCATGAAGCAAAAACTGACAGTTTACTTATTAAAGAAAATAAGCTGGAAGAATGCCCAAGGACGCACTTGAGGGCTACGTCGTTGCAGTATGTTTTATAACACCTGCTACCACCACAAAATGACGAATTTCATCCAGTTGCTTCATATAATGCTTGAAGAACACCCTGGTAGACTTCCACTCCAGTATAAGCTTGTAAACCTTCAAATGACATATACTGAAAAAAGTTCAAAGATGATGCCACTTTTCTAGGGTCATGACCCAACAGCATGCTAGCCTGGTCTGCTCTTCTAATGATATATGCCAAATTTGCTCTCACTTGTCTCAAAGACAATTCTAATCCAACTGAAAATTTTTTGTCCTGTCAAAATATCTTTAAACACTGCACTGGACACAGGGTGAGACTTTCGAGGGGAACTATTTACCATGGTCCCCGACGTTTAGATGGAAGCTCATTCTAAGCCAAAAAGGTAGGATCAAGGTATAAATCAACTTCATCATTGCCTGTAAATTCTATGTGACCCTCATCCAAAGAGAGCCACAATTTCACTAACTCAGGCACCAGAAGCCATAGCGATTATGAAAAGTACCTTTTGAGCTAAATCTCATAAAGACGCTATTTGATTGTCAATCTCCAAAGCCAATTGCAAAACTTTATCCAATGACCAGATCGGCCTCGGTGGAGCCGATGATCTCAACCTTGCGCAATCTTTCGGAGTCTTGTTGAAGAGGTCCGAGTTAAAACCTATATCAAAAGCATAGAAACTGTCTAGCCAGGGCCAACTTGTACGACAAAATTGTGAAGGATGGTAAACCTTTTTTGTGTAAGTCGATCAGAAAGCCTTAAAAAAAATCCATAGATATAGAAGGTGGATTTTTATCTTTCTCATATCGAACCCATTTCTTCCTCGACGTTTCATACTGATTCAAAGTAGTGGAAGTTTTATAATTTTCCGCAAATGCCAATTTGTCTCGTTGAATTTTGAACCCCTTTTCTAGGGCTAATGCAAAAAATGATGAGATGAAGGACTTTCGTTTTTAAAGGTAAAGCGAAGGCAGGCTTCCTCTGTACTTCTTAAGACAGACTCGGGTTGGGTAGAGGCACTAACCAGGGGTTCATCTCTGTCACCAAAGGATACCAGTTGCTCTATGGCCAAAGAGGATCAACCGGGGCTGCTATCCCTCTGAACGATTGAAGCTTGTCCATAGCCTACATGAGAAGATTGAAGGGTGGGAACACTTAAATCTTCTCCCACTGATTCCAATCCATGTTTTACGCATCCATGCTCACCCCGCTAGGACCACATTTGGTGCCGAATAATTGGGAAGTTTCTTGTTGAGACTCAATGCAAACAGCTCCACTTGGCGACCTGGGACTAACTCCTGCACGAAAGAAAATGATCTTTTGTCTAGAGACCATTCTGCTTCTAGCGGATGTGTTCGAGATAGGGGTCTGCCATCACATTCCGAACTCCTTGAAGGCGAGAAGCTGACAAATGCCACCTCTTCCTCTGAGCCAATGAAAAATGGCGATCATTGCATGATTTATTAGAGGAGATCTTGACCCTTGCTGTTGATGCAATGAACTATTACTTTGCTGTCTAATACTATATGGATGTGAATGTTGTTCTTCAATTGTAGCCTTTTTAGGGATAATAAGACTGTCATGGCTTCCAGAATATTAATGTGGAATTGTTTGAATCTCTGAGACCAATGACCTTGCACTTTCTTGAGTGGAGTATGACCCCCCCAACCGTCCAGTGAGGCGTCCCTATGAAGAATCACTACAGGAGGAGGAAAGTGTAATGGAACAGTCTTGGGAAGGCTTCTGGCATCTGACCACTGACGAAGTTGCCGGCGAAGCAACTCCGGGGCCGTCTTCTGATAATCGCAGAGAGCTGTGGAGGCTCTCTTCTTCCAAACTCTGCTTGAATCCTTGAGTCTGATCTTGAGGAGAGGGTTCGTTATGGAGACGTACTGTAATGAGCCCAGAATCCTTTCCTGGCAATGCCTGGTGGTCCTTCTGGCAATGCCTGGTGGTCCTTCTCGACTTGATGAAAGACTGAACTGACTGGGCTATTTCCTTCTCCCTGGCAGAAGGAATGGAGAGGGTATGAGTCTTTAGATTCCACCGAATCCCTTATCACTGGAACACCTGAGCCGGGTTCAGACTTGACTTTTTGAAGGTTATTTGGAATCCTAGATATTTGCGGAATTTGACAACGTGATATGTTGCTTCCGTGCATTCCCTTGCTGAGGGAGCCCTCACGAGCTAGTTGTCCAGGTATGCCGCTACTTGAAGGTCTCTTTCCCTTAATTGTTGAACGACTCCATCTATAACCTTCGTGAAAACCCTTGGAACTATGTTGAGCACGAATGGCATAGCTCTGAATACATAAGCCTTTCGCTCCAGTCTGAAACCAAGGTTGGGGGAGGAGCATTGACCTATCGTAAGATGCCAATAAACGTCAGTAAGATCTATAGAGATGGTGTAACCCCCAGGGGGAGTAAGGTCTATATCTGCAAAATAGTCAGCATCCGGAACTTGTCGCAATAGACGAACAGGTTTAGATGGGACAAGTCAAGAATAGTTCGAGGAATAATCGAAACTTTTTTTGGCACGTAGAAAAGCTGACCTTGACATTTCATAGATCTTGTGCAACAAATAACTCTCTTCTTTAATAGGTCCTGCACATCTTGTTCCAGATGCGGTGTTGATTCCTGGAAAAATCTCCTGATCCTTGGAGATTGTCTCTTCCCTTTCCAGCCTAGACCGCTGGAAATCACGCTCTGTGCCCACAGACTGACCGCTCACCTGTCCTTGAACAATTTCAGCCTTCCCCCTACTGGAGTATCCGCATTGGTTTGGTTGAAGATGTGTGCCCTTAGTTCCCCCGTTACTTCGGAGACCCCTACTTCTCGGCCTGCGTCCCCTGTCAGATCGGCCTCTACCCACTCTTTTTGTCTTGGTTGAACAAAAGGACGAAGTCCCTTGTTCAAATCCAGGATTGAATGCTGGGGACTGTGAAGTCACCGAATGAGGAACAACAAATGTATTCTGAGAAGCAATAACTGAAGAAGGAGTGGAGGACCTCCTAAGGTATGTTGGTTTCTGGACCCTTTTAGGTTGAGGACCGACCCCAGGAATAAATTATTTCTCTTTAGAGATATTCCCCATCTCTGGGAAAGACTCTAATTTTTTGCTGCCTCTTTATCCAAGATCTCCTTTACTAATTTTTTGTGGAAAAAGATCTTTACCCCAAATACAAGCATCAATAAGACGCTTCGGTTCATGACAAATAGTAGCAGATGTTAGAACATGCTTCCTGCAGACTCTTTGAGCCTAAAAGAAGTCAAAAGGATCCTTCATAGAAGTAGCCAAGCGTATCTTGGCCAACAGGGAAAAGACAGGAGCATCGATGAAATTACCAATCATCATTTCCACAAAGCATTGAAGAGACAACGAACCTGATAGTCTCTCCCTAGCCTCCAATTCTGCATTAAGTAAGTGTTCAGGAATCCCAGGCAATCTTTCGTTAAGTTGCCGGCTGACTATATCCTTATCTAGTTTCCCTTCAGCAATTGTTAACTGGATATCTAACCCATGTTCGACGTCATGGCGAAGAACCAGTGACACGGGTTTACAGTCTTCCAAGACCGGAAGAGATTTACCTTCCCGGATGGCCTTTTCTACTGCTAAAAAGGCTTTCAAAGCAAAGGGAAAACCCATTGTGTCGGGCTATAAAAGTGGCCAACCTTTTACCAAAGACGCCTAATAGTGTGCTAATGCACCCTGCTGTCTTCATCTCCTTCACCGGTAGGTGCTGCGCTCTGGTGAGATCTAGAAGTATCGTTTTTTTAGGGATAGAGTCGTCTCTTAATTGGAACAACTTCCGCTAACCTAACATAACAAAAGGGGTATGCCTCTATATCTGGATAAAATTCCAGATCAGCAACCGGTCTAGAGCTTAGCCCCTCTCCGATATGAAGAATACCCTCTGAAAGCACCGCATGACCTTCATGGCTTTTGCTGCGTGCAAAAGGGAAGCTTAGAAGGTAAAACCTTAGTCTTAGAAGGATCCTCTTGAGGTTTCAAAACCTGAATCTCCTCCCGTAAAGCTTTGAACATCCTTCTTTGATATTCTTGTGTCCCTTCTATAAAAGCCTTAACATTTGCTAACAGGGACCTGTCCTCCAACTTACTTGGAAATTTAGGAAGTGTTGGTGCCCCCAGCTCAACCGGGGATGGAGGAGGGACAGAAACAGGAGGTGTACCTGAAACAGAAGACAGTCGTAACGATTGATAGAGAAGCAGCGGTAGTGACGGCAGTTGAGACAACGGAACACACTGAGTCTCACGGAAGTCACATTAACACCGTCCAATTCGGGCAGATAAGAATCACCCACATAAGGTAGAGGTTCATCCGAAACTACTGTCGACAGAAGAGCCAATTCTCTACCTAGGGATAAAGAAGAAACCGTGGATATATTGTTCAAATCAAGGCTCAAAGAACTTGAAGTTTCATCTACGTGAATCTGGACGGTAGGTATGGGTCTAGGTTGAGTGTAACCCAATACCGAGTCAGGGGTCGCCTTAGGAGAAAGATATCCTTCCACTCTGCAGAAAGAAGATAAGGAGCCTTTGGTTCAGCATTCTTTTTGAAGCCCCTGACCCAGGAACGAAGAGATCTCAGGAAAAACGCTCGGTCGTCATCAGAGATATCTCGATAACCATCCAAAGTGATGTAAGTCCATATACACACTGTAATCCTGCGGGTCCCAATTGGAGACTGGACCCTACATTCTCCGGCATTTAGCATGGGTCCTACAGATATCATGACCACAATAAGACCTCACGGTCCTGGCACAAATCTGAAATCGACAGTGCTTCTTACTTTGAAGACCCCACCTGTAAAGAGGAGAAAACAACCATGAGTACCTTCATCTCTTTGAATCACTAAGCTGAAAGAAATGGATTAGTAGCATTCAACTAAGTCAATCAAATTTGAGAAATTAATTCCCAAATTGTGTGTGTTAGCAATTAGTGATCAGTAAGAGAAAAAGGGATCACAATATCCAGACCTCTTCAATGCCGTTAGATTGGAACATAAAGCCAACTAAAATTGTCCCCTTTAATTATAAGTATAACGTTCTGTTAAGAGGGGGAACCAGGATTCTCACCAAAATCAATAGCCTACTATCTCCACAGAGAAAGGGCTAGTTGGAAGGCAACGAAGTCGCCTACCATGCAAAACATATCGACCCATTGATGATTGGAGCAACCAAAGGTATAAATGGAAGGCTATTCTTTAATTCATAATCTGACAAGGGGAATCCTAAATAGGAATCCCACCTGTAAGAAAACGGGAGAACAATCCAATCCACGTCCTTAAAGGATCTGAATAAAGTGATGGAAGCAATTAACCAAGTGTAATGGTTAACTCTAAAGTCTAGCCAAGGAGAACCTTTTGCAAAAGAGAACTCCATAACTGGCTAACATAAAGATACGTTGCAAGTAGTAGAAGTAAGGTCTCTATGTCGATCTGAGTTTTGTACTCAGTCTCTAAGAAATAAAACATATTCCGTCATGTTATCAAATCTTTGCCGTCCGTAATGACACTGATAATTAACGGCATCATCGACTTCCAAGCCTGTTCCTAAATCAGGGGTACGATAACAATATCCTATACTGGGCGAGTACTGCCGCCAGTAACGACAGAGTCGGCGAAGACGGCAGCAAATTAAAACGACGATAATTTGTATCAAATCATCATGTCGTAATAAAGAGTGTGGCAGTATAGGCCACATGGATTAAGATAGCGGCGTATTGTAGTGGTTTGCGGACTGTGGCCAGAGTTAGCACCCAAACTGCCTAGTGTCCGAATGCCGACCACAACCCAACGTTCACTATACAAAATATATGCAACGGTGGAATACCCAAAAATCTCGGTAACAGGTCAAGAGAACTGAGCACTGAGCACCACCCCTTGATTTATCCTGGGCAAGGCACCCAGCTAGAATCTTACTTCCTTTCTAAATTCCCGTTCCTTGGGCTAGCTGTATTAACACGTAAGATGACTGTTGATTCATTTCTGAGAAGTTAGCAGCATTTATAGATATAGCTCTATATTTTTTAGTTAAGATAGGTTTAGACTTGGGAAAAAAAATATCAGATATTAGGTGAAAGGGAAAGAATTTTTTTATACTAACAATAAGATAGTGTGGGAGGAAAAAATTATGGTAAATGACTTATTAGAAAGATTAAAAAATAGTGGCTGAGAAAAGGGACACAGAGATGTAAGGAACTGGAATAAATTTGTCTTCATAAAAACAAAAAAAATATTCATTTGTAAATGAAACAAAAAAACTGTTAGGAATACATTAACATTGTTTTGTCAATTAAAATAATCAATTAAAGGCAAATTTAGTATCCATTTACACTCCAGCCTCACCAAAAAAAAAAAAAAATAAACAAAAATGAACACTTCAGAATAGTCTTACTGCATATTGTACAAGCAAGAGAAAAATACTAAGTTACATGCAAGATATATCACTACACAGTTACAAAATGGAACTTTAAAATCCTAACAAGACTATGACTGCAGAACCTGAGGATTTGAAAGACTTAGAAATATTAGGATTCTCAATATAGTCAGCCTCCAAAACAAAAGAAACATTACTACATGGCTAAGCCTAAAGTAGAACCCCGCAACACTATGCTTTTATGACATCTGTAATGACCAGTAATAAACTTGAACACTTACCATCTAATGAACCATCTATAAAGAACATATAACTGTGAAAAATACTGTTCTGCAATAATTTTCCCTAAATCAATACTGGCCTCATTAATCTCCCGTCCACCATCAGGCTGCAAAGTCACTTAAACATTCCTAACCGTGGAACAGTATGGCCGCACACGACGCTGTGCAGGTCTCTGTGTGGCCACAATAACAATGTCTACAAAATCACCAATTGTAAATCTGCACTGTGACAGTTTCATTGTCATCGGAAATTTTCTCATCAACAACAGTACTGCCTAAATCTCTCCTTCTTGGAAAGGGTTTGGTACTGTATTTCTGGAACAATTCAGACTAAACTCGAACACAGTCCCATTCCATTTCAATCGCTACTGTGAACTATTAACGTCTATGACCCACTCTCATATAACAACACAGAAGCATACTTCTAGTTAAAAGGCAAGATAATATGAATACAGAGCAGCATCACAGACCACTACACACTGGTAACAGGCTATAAACCACATTCATAATGTTTTAGGTACAGTACTTGACAGATACTTCCAATTTCCTAATCCTCACTCCTTACTGCATGTAGGGGGCTTCTGTCAATACCTGTAAAAAAAAAGATAATGGATTAAGGCATTTTTTTTTTTGGGGGGGACAGAGGGGTATTTAAATAAAGAAAAAATGTTTTTTTTTATACACAAATCATAAACCTTTCTTAAACACAAACCCCTATATATTGCAGTATTACTATAATATGGCCCAGAATAGGAATGCCATCAGAGACGACGAAGCCGGAAGTACCGGCATTGCTGACAGCCTGACAACTCTCTTTTATAAAGGAGAATGCTGCCGAGTTAATAGGCCAAAACCCCGGAGGGGCTAGGCCTCAACACATAATTGCAAAAACACAGCATAATAAATTTAAGCTCGATATCAGTAACGGGAAATCCCACCATTATAAGTAGTCTATCCATATTCTCAGAGGCTAGGATACAGCATCACAAAGCTGTCAGCGCACCAACAGGAAAAAAGGCTCACCCTTCGCAAAGGGGAACACTATAGACAATCCGTAAGCCAACATGAGAGCGTATGTAGAACGATGTCCCAACGGACTCACCGTTAACATATAGGCCTGGCCAGATACAACAAGACAAAAGAAGAATCCCAGAGGCTAAAAGAAAGGGCATTAGCCAGTCAGCGAACCAACTGAACAAGATAAATGAGCTCACTCTTCGCAAAGGGGATTTCCAAAACTGTGCCTTCCTAGCCCTGAGAGATTCTGATGTTTGCATCATGATGGCCAAGAGCCAAAATGGTCGGAGAACCGAGAAACGTCAACAAGTGGGTCCAAAAAAAACCCCCAGAAACTAGTATAACTGAGTAAAAATCTTCCCAAGGGAAGTAACCACTGCCGACAAAACCGGAACTCAAAACCAAAAACAAAATTTGGTGTCGGTCTCTGCGACTCTAGGCTAGGTTAGCTGAAACTGGTACGAACTCAAAAAGCCTAAAATAATTAAATGCAACATAAATTCAATATAAAATTGAGTCCTTAGGATCATAATGCTAAACATAAACTAGTTAACTTGAAACTTATCCAAATAATAGTAAACACAAAAAAAGGACAATCAGGGTCTAAACACGACGCCATTGCTAACAGGACTCGAAGTGCTCACGCTTCCTCTAACCAAATGCTAAAATAAAAGTCCCCGAAGGGAGCTAAAATAAAATTAGCATAAACAAAGACAAGAGAGGTAGGTACTCAACTTTGATGAAGAAGAGGAAGCCAAAACACAAATCAAATCTAAAAAGGTGAAAAGAGCGCCCACAAAAATCAACCACACTGTAGCCACCAGCTGCGAAAAAAGGAATGGTGAAGCGGGATCGTATAGGAGCACCGGAAGGTGATATGATGTGTAACGGCTCCTTACTTATCCTATGCCATAGCGGATTAGACTGGGTAAAGTCTGTTTGGGGTGCAGATATTTATGGTTATCTTGGGATACGTTCGTGATTATATCTTCGGATAGTTGTTTCCGGGGGTTGGTACCCCGTGATACCTGACGGTAATTCTCTTGTTATATCAATTGCAAAAATATTATACTGTAGAAGTTGCCAGAAGGAATTTCCAGGAGGACGACATGGCTTGAGCCCAAAAAGAAAAAATTTAAATCTGAACACTCATTAAATATATGTACTGGTCAGCCATGCTATGCTGATGACCAAACTATATGGTCATTTAATGTGGCCAAAAAAGGGATTTTGATGAAGGAAAAATCTATTTCTGGGCGAGAGACCTGTGCCGCCCAGTAAGAACTAGCCAATAGGGGAGCTCGAGGCGATCACGTGGGACTGAGGGAGGACAGGAGTACCAACCTGACCGATAGAACCACGAAAATAACAAAACGGAGTGATCATATACGGATAATAAGATGTAAAATAATGTGACACATTGAACTAGGTTATAAGGCATGCGTAAGCTAAAATAAAATATTAAGAGAGGGACGCAGGGGAATGGCAGGGAGAGAATAACAAGCCGAGCCCTCCAGCGCGGGTAGGAACCGAGCTTGACAGGGGGCCCAACATAACTTCTAATTCGGGTAGATGCCGATTGGTAGGATAACAAAACTAAAATAAAAACTGCCCAGTGAGAGTTCCACTCGAACTAAAGCGATAAACATAACTAGGTGGTAAAAGTAATAAACACTAGATAAAAAACACCATAACGCGGTAGCAAAAAACCATCTAGGAACGCGCCCGAAGGCAAGCAAGCAAGCCAACCTAGAGTTCAAAATCTATGATATGTAGTATAATATCATAATAACAAGGTGTAATTGGTGAGAAACTCCTGTGTAAAAGGTTCGAAACGAAAAACAATCAGTATAGAAGACTAATTGTAAGACGTTAAGAACGAGCGAAGGAGGTAGCAAGCCAGCATGGCTGCCGCGAAGCGGGGCCAACGAATGAAGAAAAAACAAAAACTTTAATAAAAGTAAAAATAAGGGCAATGCTACCTCCAAAAGCTCAAAACTCATAGATCTGGTACTTAACTTAGATGGGGAGACATGGGAATCCGACATCTTGCACAAAAGCGGAGAAAAAACACCGAAAACACAGCAACAAAAAACACAACAGCGAACAGCTTGATGCTATGAAAGGAGTGACGTCACTGGCGTGAGTTGAGTTGGTGGTAGTAGCGTTCGGTAGTGGGTGTTGAACGGCACCTCTCTGTAACGGGGGTATTAAAGAGGAGATATCTGAATGGTGCGAGACCTCTGGTTGTGATTTATCACGCCCCGGTATTATACTGACACCTTAAATAGGTGAGCGAGCTGGGTTCAACCTGGCATTCCTATGCAACTTTTTTCTCTGGTAAATTCATAGCAGTTATATACCTTAGAAATGATGCTAAAGGAGCATTTCACGGAGCGGCACAGGTGGAGCCCAGAAAGTATGACTGTATTTGAAATGGAACAGAATTTTTATAACCTTGATGTGTCATGTAACAAATTCAATAATACAGTGATCCCTCGCTACTTCGCGGTTCGACTATCGCGGATTCACCACTTCGCGGATTTTTTTCATAACGCATGTATATACATGTATCGCGGATTTTCCGGACATTTCGAAAATACCGCGATGTGACCGATGGTGCGAGATTGGAGAAAGTAAGGAAAATTGAATCATGATTGATTTTCAATATAAATGAAACTTTGAGGAGCAACAAAGATATCATTTGTTAGAGAGATAGAGAGAGGTAAGGAATGGGAGGTAGTGAGAGTAGCCCACAGAGAGAGAGAGAGAGAGAGAGAGAGTGTGTGTGTGTTGTTTTAAATGTAATAAACAAAAAAACTTGATAGGTTATAACACATTGGTGCTTATGTAATATCAACTGTATAGACGGTTTGAATAAGTTAAGAAATGGTATAAACGATACTTTGTTAGTGTATTCGTACGCTCTCAAGAGTGGCAGCTAGACGTCAGCTGATCTAATCACAGCCAAAAGTAAAACAAAAAGAAGTCAACAATGCTCGATTTTTAAAACACACCCGAAATTTAAAAACAAAAGTACACGCTTTCTTAATGTGCAATTAACTATTTAAAGAGTAGCAATTTTCTAGAATAAAATGATGTTTCCCAAAAAATAGTGGTTTGCTGATGAAATCGGATGTTGTATTTTTAGCAACGATTGAAATGGATGTAAACTTGGCATAATTTTTTCGTTTCGTATTTAATTGACACTAAGAAAACTAATTTTAGTTTCTTCATCTATATGTAAGTATTGTATAACACAGAGAGAGAGAGAGAGAGAGAGAGAGAGAGAGAGAGAGAGAGAGAGAGAGAGAGAGAGAGAGAGAGAGAGAGAGAGAGAGAGAGAGAGAGAATGAATCAGCTGTTGTAATCGAATGCCGTGTTTTTGTTTCGTGAGAATTTCATCACCACGACTAACAACAACATACTGTACTGAATTTTACAGTATTATACAGACTACTGTAATATGATAAAATAAAATATTTGTAATAACCTATTTTATATGAAATGGGGCTATTTTTTTCGTTTAAAATTTACATTTACGTACGTAAAACAACTCTCTCTCTCTCTCTCTCTCTCTCTCTCTCTCTCTCTCTCTCTCTCTCTCTCTCTCTCTCTCTCTCTCTCTCTCTCTCTCGTAAATTGTTTTCCTGCTTTGCTACGTATGTATGATTTTATATAGATACGGTAAATAATATATGTAATAACATATTTTCTAAAAGCTTTTACTGTAATATCATTATTTATCACTTTCATCATGCGCGTTAAATGCCTTCGTTTGTTTATTACGATCGAAGATGGAGCGTACTTTATGTTTCAGGCGGCGTCATAAAGAAAAACATTTCATTTGGAAGTCCTAAGTAAAATTAAGTAAAACATTGGTAATAACAAAATCAACATACTGTATAATCAATATAATCTATGCAAAAACTAACTTATACACAGATGTGTACACTAAATGCGTTTGTTTCTTTATTATGATCAGAGATAAACGTAAACAAAACATTAGTTGCCATTTTTTATCGTGCTTTTTGGCGTGTTTAGGAAACGCATGTTATAAAATCGCCTTTAATATTTGTGCCTGTTTTACTTTAGGGTACTGTAGTACATGCAGTAAGTGTTTTGTACATTAAAGGGTAGTTTGTTAACAGTACTACGTACAAGGGAAGGTTTTAAAAGTCTGAATACAGTATACATGTTAAATAAATAGGTAAATATGGTGTCACTACTTCGCGGATTTTCACTTATCGCGGTCAGGTCTGAAACCTATCTACCACGATAAACGAGGGATCACTGTAATGACTGAAGTTAGATGATGTTATTACAGCACCTGCATAGATATATATCGAACTATTCCTCTCTATGTTAAGTGTAGAGAGAGAATTGACATTGCAGCCAGATGATGTTATTGCCTGCACATGTAGGTGAGCAGGAATTAGTGTGCATCGCAAGTTTTTTCAAGTGTTCAATGTCCAGGTGCTATAATGGTAATTCTTCAGTTGTTAGTGTTAAAAGATTTCATCTTATTTTTTCATTTACTTGTTATCTTTGCTGTCTTTATATTTTGCTAATTTATTGAGCATTGGTTCAGTGTCTGATTATTTTCAGATTCTTTTGTTGACTGATGGTGAAGTATTCAATGTCGATCAAGTGAAAGAGCTAGTAAGTCGTCATGCCCATGAAACCAGGGTATTTGTAGTGGGTATTGGCCATGGTGCTTCAACAGCTTTGGTTCATGGTGTGGCCAGGGCTGGTCATGGACTTGCTGAGATGGTATATCAACAAGACAAGCTACAACTCAAGGTCAGAGATAAGTAAAAACAATTGTGCTGTTACAATTTAGATGTCTCACAGGAATATATAATACAGGAGAAAGCGTACGAGAGTTGATATGGAAACAAAGTGGAATGTGATGAGGTTATATGGAATTGGTGAAAGGTTGTTGGAAGCAGTGAAAAGTTTCTTCAAAGGTAGTAAAGCGTGTGTTAGGATAGGAAATGAAGTGAGCGATTAATTTTCAGTGAGAGTGCGGCTGAGACAGGGATGTGTGATGTCACCATGGTTGTTTAACTTGTATGTTGATGGAGTGATGAGAGAGGTAAATGCTCGAATGCATGGATGAGGATTGAAACTGATAGACGAGAATGATCATGAATGGGAGGTAGATCAGTTGTTGTTTGCAGATGATACTGTACTGGTTGCAGACGCGGAAGAGAAGCTTGGCCGATTAGTGACAGAATTTGGAAGGGTATATGAGATAAGGAAGTTGAGAGTTAATGTGGGTAAGAGTAAGGTTATGGGATGTATGAGAAGGGAAGGTGGTGTGAGATTGAATGTCATGTTTAATGGAGAATTACTTGAGGAAGTAGATCAGTTTAAGTACAGGGGGTCCTCGGATTACAACGTTGATCTGTTCTTAAGACGCGGTGTAACCCGAATTTCAGTGTAAGTCGGAACACCATAAATAGATTACTCTATACGTACTGTACTGTACTGTAAAGTATTGCACTATAATAAAATGTATCAAATGACACAAAAACAGTACTAGAAAAAGAGAAAGCAATTTTTTACCACATGAATTAAAGTAAATATTAATAAAAAAAGAGAACAATTCCTTACCTTATTCCTAATGAATCACCATTAGGCTCAGCGGAATATGCCGTTGATTTTGATCTTCCAACCAAAGCACTAATAATCTTTCCATTTCAATAATTAAACCACTACGCTGCTTGGTTATCACTGTTGATTTCATAAGAGCAGATCCTTTCACATGTTTAACGATGGGCTCCTTATGCTTAAGAATAGTAGCCACTGTTGAACAACTAAGGCCAAGTTATCGGCCAATGTTCGTTGGTGTTTCGCTGTTTTTAGACCGCTTAATAATATCTAATTTCACTTCCATGGTGATGGCCTTTCTTTTTTTGATGCACTACCATCAGAAGAATCTGCCTTACGATTAGGAGCCATAATGAAGGGCAAAAAGTTAAAAAAAAACGAGAGAGAGAACAGGCAAACACAACCAAAATGGCTTATCACTGGAACTGAGACGCCGTCCTCCTCGCCCACAACCACCACAAAGCGTATTCATCCGCTGCGCGCTAGAAACTAGTTCGCAATTGTTTACGTCTCTTACGACACTAACGATGTGAGACGGAACGACGCTTAATATTATTTTTTATATTTCTATGGGCATTCGTAACCTCGAAACAGCGTAAGTACGGACCGTTGTAACCTGAGGACCTATGTACTTGGGGTCTGTTGTTGCAGCAAATTGTGAGTGGCAGCAGATGTATGTCAGAGAGTGAATGAAGGATGCAAAGTGTTGGGGGCAGTGAAGGGAGTGGTAAAGAATAGAGGGCTAAGCATGAATGTAAAGAGAGTTCTGTATTAGAATGTGATTGTACCAACTGTGATGTATGGATCAGAGTTGTGGGGAATGAAAGTGACGGAGAGACAGAAATTGAATGTGTTTGAGATGAAGTGTCTGAGGAGTATGGCTGGTGTATCTCGAGTAGATATGGTTAGGAACGAAGTAGTGTGGTGAGAACGGGTGTAAGAAAAGATTTAGCAGCTAGAGTAGATATGAATGTGTTGAGGTGGTTTGGTCATATTGAGAGAATGGAAAATGGCTGTCTGCTAAAGAAGGTGATGAGTGCAAGAGTTGATGGGAGAAGTACAAGAGGAAGGCCAAGGTTTAGGTGGATGGATGTAGTGAAGAAAGCTCTGGGTGATAGGATAGATGTGAGAGATGCAAGAGAGCGTGCTAGAAATAGGAATGAATGGCGAGGGATTGTGACGCAGTTCCGGTAGGCCCTGCTGCTCCTTCCGGTTGCCTTGGATGACCGTGGAGATAGCAGCAGTAGGGGATTTAGCGTTATGAAGCTTCATCTGTGGTGGATAATGTGGGAGGGTGGGCTGTGGCACCCTAGCAGTACCAGTCGAACTCGTTTGAAGAGGAGCGGAGAGAGGAAAGGTTCCCTTTTTTTCATTTGTTAGATGTCAGCTACCCCCCAAAATGGGGGAAGTGCCTTGGTATATAGATAGATAGACAATTTAGAACCATCAAATGCAAATAACCCATAACACTTTTTGATAACTTCTCTCCCATACATATATAACCTTTTTAGGTTGTTTGTGTTTATGAGGATAGGTAGTAAGAATAAAATCATTAAGAGGCAGGATGATGAAAAAGCAGGGGTAGAAAATAAAGCAAGGCTAGTGAAGGGATAAGGGAGATCATATAAATTTCATGTGTGTACATCCAGGATGCAAATTACTTAGTTTAGAACAAAGTGAGCTAAGAACAATCGGTGGGTCTTTTGAAATTTTACTGATGAATTTAAGCATATAATTTCTTGAGAAAACAAGTATTATTATTATTATTATTATTATTATTATTATTATTATTATTATTAATTACTCAGCTACAACCCTAGTTGGAAAAGCAGGATACTATTAGCCCAGGGGCCCCAACAGGGAAAATAGCCTAGTGAGGAAAGGAAACAAGGAAAAATAAAATAATTTTAAGAACAGTAACAACATTAAAATAAATATTTCATATATAAACTTTAAATAATTCAACAAAACAAAGGGCAGAGAAATTACATGGAATAGTGTGCGTAAGTGTACCCTCAAGCAAGGGAACTCTAACCCAAGACAGTGGAAGACCATGGTACAGAGGCTATGATACTACCCAAGATTAGAGAACAATGGTTTGATTTTGGAGTGTCCTCCTAGAAGAGCTGCTTACCATAACTAAAGTCTCTCTTCTACCCTTACCAAGAGGAAAGTAGCCACTGACCAATTACTGTACAGTGCAGTTGTTAACCCCTTGGGGTGAAGAAGAATTGTTTGGTAATCTGTGTTGTCAGGTGTGTGAGGACAGAGGAGAAAATGTAAAGAATAGTCCAGACTATTCGGTGTATGAGTAGGCAAAGGGGAAGAACCGTAACCAGAGAGAAGATTCCAATGTAGTACTGTCTGGACAGTCAAAGGACCCCATAACTCTCTAGCGGTAGTATCTCAACGGGCAGCTGGTGCCCTGGCCGACCTACTACCAGTGTAAATGCAAAAAGAAATATCTACCAAGAGTTAGAGCTTAGAATATAATATATAAAGGGAGCGATGTAATTCTGTGTTAGTAGGTTATTTTGAGTAGCTGTTGAAGGCAGATATGAATGTTGTAAGAGAAGAATGGGTTTGTTGAAAGTTAGAGTTTTTTTGAGGAAGGGAAATGGCAGATAAGCGATGGCAAAACAGAAAGGCACCTGTAGTTGTTAGGGCGACTTTACTCCCAAGGTATGGTGGTGAAAGTATGGTTAAATAACTGGCCAGTGTGTGTTAAGCTTTTTATGGATGCCAAAGTATTTGTTCAATTTTATAAGAGTAAATGTCACAAAGGTGACTTATGCATTATGAGGTCCTTTTTACTAAGTATAACTAGGAACTGTTATAGTTATATTTTAACAGATAAATCAAAGGAATGCACTGGGTAAGTCTTAAGTATTATGATCTATATGTAATAATGTAATTGTGTTATCAGTATTTTGTTTCAAATCTGAGAAACTGTTATTGTCTTTAGATCATGTAATATAACAGAGTAAGATTTTTATCAAGTCATTTATTCATAGGTGATGGGACTAGTGCGCTCAATGCTACAAGACTCTGTTCAAGATGTGAGTGTTACTTTTGATGTGGAGCCGCCTGGTGGAATTAAATTAATCCCTAAAACTCTTCCCATAATATTTGGAGGGAAGCATCTCATCTTGTATGTACGGGTCCCCACGTCTACAGAGGTAATTATGGTTTATTGTTGATAAATAAAAAGAAATTATGAATCTTGATATTTCTATATGTAGCTAAGTCTATCATGTTTTCTTTGAAACCTATTACTAAGTCAGTGAAATACTTGATTCCATAGTAACAGTAAGATGAAATCCATAGTAACAGTAAGATGAAAATAATTTTGTCTTTGCTGTGGTTACAAGCACCATTTGTCATTATCATCTTAATTATCACATAGATGTAATATACTCGCTTTACAGGTACTAAGTGGAATAGGTTCTTTACATTGTCTTATATCATCTTATAGCCACTTTCATATTTTCTTCTTTCCTGATTAGTTGGTTTTTCAACCCTTCTCATCATATGTTCAAACCATTTAAAGAAAAGGTACCTCTGTTTTTTTTTTTCAATCCACTGGATACCCTTTTTCTTCACAACTTCCTTAGTTGTCATGTAGTCCTCATCCTGCATGCTATCTATAAATCTTAGGATTCAGAAGTCACACTTCTGAAATATGTCCATTTTCTTTGTCATTACCCATCTCTGCTGCTAGGAATAGTATTGGCATATTCAAAAAAAATTTTTGCACGTTTTGCAAACAAGTTAGTTCTATTATAATAGCTAATGAGTTAATTTTACTGCAGTGTCTTACCGAACAGTTATATAGCTGTAGGTTCCCTACGACGGCAGACAGTAGATTCAAAATTTTGCGGTGGCGCCGCCATCGCTGACATAGGTGACGTCATTTCCCTCCACTCTGTGGAGCTACAGGTACAACCATCCAATTAACAATAATTTGTTCTCTGCCGGCTTCTGGTGAACATCGGTGGTGGTGCAGACTTTTTTCTTCATTGGTTGGGGAGCATTATCTCTTCAATTTCGGTGAAGTATTCAAACTCCATGTTGTAGGATTGAATCTGATTTTCGTTTCTACAATTTTTGTGGTCATACCATCATGTCGGACTCTAGTCCCTCAGTATTTAGGTTTTGCGCCAGAGGGTGCAAAACTAGGCTAGTTAAATTAATTTATGATTCGCACACTATGTGCATTAAGTGTAGGGGTTGTGAGTGCTCTAAAGAATTGACTTGTGATGAATGCAAGGATTGGAGTGAACAACAGTGGAAAGTTTTTGTTTCTCACTCAGGGAAAGTAATTAAGGACAGGAAGAGAAAGGCGGCTCTTAGAGCTGAAAACAAGTCTAGTTTATCCTCTTCTGTTTCGTCTATCGAAGCACCTGTTCCTATTACTTCTCCTTCTCCTCCTATTACGTCTCCTATCTTGAGCTCTCCTACTCCTCCTCCTGTAACGCCTTCGCCAACTTCCCATCGAGTTTCTCCTGACACCATTGCCAGTCTTGAATCTAAATTTGAAAAGAAATTTCATGTTTTAGCGAATACGGTAATGCAGTTAGGATTATCTGTAAAGTCTTTCTTAGGAAAGACTTCTAGTGAAGTGAAAAGTGTTATTTCAATGCATTCGGAGGGGGTGGCTGTTTGTCCCGATAGTTCTCCCAGACGAAGGTCACTGTCCCGCTCCCCCGCCTTGGGGAGAAGACATACCGGAGGTCCAAGGGAGACTGTCCGGGTTTGCCCACAGACAGTCGCTTCCTCAGTCGATCCTGTGGTGCGACAGCAGGATTCGACTAAACGCCATTGGAAAGGGGTGTCGTTTGATGACCAGTTATCGACAGTGTCGAGTGATTCGACTCCAGTGAGACGTCGTAAGTCGAGTGATTCTACTTTGGCTAGACGTTGTAAGTGGCTTGATTCTTCAGTTTCACGTCCGTTTAAGAGACGTTCGAATGAAGAGGTTTTCTCTTCTCCTGTGAAAAGAACCAAGGAAGTAGATATCGCTCGCCCGTCGTGCAGTGTAGCTACGTGGACTTCGCCTCGCATTCTTACGACAGCGACTGCTGCCTTCGACTCGGTTGTGGAACGACCGATTCTAAGTTCATCGAGATTTTCGACTCCTCAAACTTTCGAACCTTGTCCTTCGACTTCGTATGCGACACCTCCGGCGAACGTGTCGAAATCCACAACTCCAGTTGCTTCGACTTCAACACTAGAAGAAGAGAGTTTAGTTCAGTTACGTCGACAGTTGCAAGAACTGATGAACTGGATGAAAGAAGATAAGCACGGTACGAAGAACAATGAGTCGAATCAAGAACAGTCTCTATCGCCGATTTCGTCGGATGACGAGGAAGATTTAGAAACGGACACTATTAATCTTTCATGTTATTCGAAGCTTTTACGTTATCTTCTCGACATGTATCCGGATTACTTCGTAGCAGCCGCTCCCAGGTCGCCTGCTTCTATTTTTCCGATGAGAAGGAAGAACGTCCATTCTCTTCTTCCGAAGCTCGTTCTTTCCAAGGCTGCTAAACGTACGGTTCATGATATAGAAGATTGGTTGAAGGTCAAGAGAGATCTTGGGAAAGATACTTTCGCCTATCCTCCGTCGAAACTTATTAAGAAGAGGTATAGGTTCTATGTAACCGGGGAAGCCCCTTCTATGGGAGTGTCTGCCTCCTCTCAGGGGAACTTCTCTGGCTTAGTGGATGCAAATAGGAGATCCGCATTTGCAGCAGCTAAAATTTTCTTTACTTCGCCTGAGTTGGACCATTTTGTAAAGAATATTTTCAAGGTTTTAGAAATTATGAGTTTCTTGGACTGGACGATTGGAGTTCTCGCTACGAAAATAGAGGATTGCTCTACTCTTCAGGAAGACCTGTCATCGGACTGGCTTGGGGTTTTGTCATGTGCCGACAAATCAATTCGGGATGGTTGCGATGAACTGTCTTCTCTCTTTGCATTCGGGACTCTCAAGAAAAGACAGCTCTGGTGTTCATTTGTTTTGAAAGGAGTCGCTTCGTCTCAGAAGTCCGCCCTTTTGTTTTCTCCTCTGGACAAGGATCATCTGTTTCCAGAAGAGATAGTGACCAAGATTCTTTCCGCATTAGAGAAGAAGTCTACTAATGACTTGCTTGCACAGTCTTCCAAGCGGATGAAACCCTCGACTGTGACGACTATCACCTCGGTTTCACCTTTGCAGAAGAAACCCTTCCGAGGGGGATAGGTCTAGATGGTTCGTCAGGCCTCTATTTAATTTACAACATCCAACCAAGTCCTCGACCAAATCCGACACGAAATCATCTTAAGTGATCCTTCAATCCTTCATGCACCAGTAGGGGGCAGGTTGAGCCTTTTTTGGAAGGAATGGAGTCGCAGAGGGGCAGAGCCCTGGGTGACACAAGTTTTCCAGTTCGGTTACTCCATTCCTTTCAAAGACACTCCGCCTCTATCCAATGTTCCCATCACATTACCCGCCTACTCGCCAGGCTCGGGGAAGTTTGTAGCCTTAACTTGAGAAATAGACATTCTCGCACAGAAGGCGGTAATAGAGGAGATAAGCGACAGGACATCCCCCGGGGTTTTACAACTGTCTGTTTGTAGTCCCCAAGTCATCGGGGGGCTGGAGGCGCGTACTGGACGTAAGCGCTCTGAATTTGTTCGTCCAGAAGACCAAATTCAATATGGAAACGACTTGTTCAGTGTTGGAATCCCTTCGTCAAGGGGACTGGATGGTATCCCTGGACATGCAGGATGCATATTTCCACATTCTGATCCATCAGAACTCAGGGAAATATCTTCGGTTTGTGTTCATGGACAAGATCTACCAGTTTCGAGCTCTTTGCTTCGGCCTTTCGACAGCACCGCAAGTATTTACATGAGTGTTGTCTCCTCTAGGAAATTGGTTACACCTCCTAGGCATCAGAGTGTCACTCTACCTAGACGACTGGCTTCGCCGCTTCTCTTCGGAAAGTCAGTGCTTGAAGGATCTCAAGAGGACTCTTTCATTAACTCACTTGTTAGGCCTTCTTATAAACGATTAGAAATCTCGGCTAATTCCTTCTCAGGACATTCTCTATTTGGGGATGACTCTGAACTCTCTAGTTTATTGGGCTTTTCTGTCACCAAAGAGAGTCCAGTCGTGTCTGGAGATAGTTCAGGATTGCCTGAACCGCAAGTCCTGTTCCACCAACCATTGGACCAGTCTGTTAGGAACACTAACCTCGGTGGAACAGTTTGTCAAACTCGGAAGGCTGCACATGAGGCCCCTGCAATTCTTCCTGAAAGCTTCATGGTGCAGAAAGACTCAACCGGACTCGGCAATATTCCCAATTCCAGACGGAATCAAGGACGACTTAGCGTGGTGGCTTTCAAAACCAAGACTGGTAGGTCTTTCCCTTCACCTCCACCCAATCCTACAGTTCTTTTCAGACGCCTCCGACATAGGTTGGGGAGCCCTGTTGGGGAAGAACGAAACATCAGGGGAATGGTCGGAATCGCAGCGATCCCTTCATATCAACGTTAGGGAGCTATTGGCGGTGTTCCTGGGACTTCAGGCATTCTCTCATCTTGTGACAGGACAAGTGGTAGCTGTACACGGAGACAACTCAACGGCACTTTCCTACATCAGGAAACAAGGGGGAACGCGCTCCTTCACCCTCTACAACCTTGCAAAAGATCTGCTTCTTTGGGCTGAGAAATATCAGGTTACGTTAATCCCTCTATTTGTTCAAGGGAAAATGAACGTGTTAGCGGACGGACTAAGTCACCGTCATCAAGTACTGCCGTTAGAATGGACACTCGATGCGAAGGTCTGCTTAGACCTGTGGTAACTTTGGGGAAAACCGATGATAGATCTCTTCGCAACCTCGAAGAACAATCGTCTTCCGCTGTTTTGTTCCCCAGTCCCAGATCCTCTTTCATAGTCAGTCGATGCAATGTTACTAGACTGGTCGGGCCTGGAAACGTATGCCTTTCCCCCGTTCGGCCTAATAAGACAGGTGCTGAACAAAGTGACATTCCACAAAAATTTTTCTCTAACACTAATCACTCCATTCTGGGCAAGAAAAGAATGGTTTCCAGATCTCATCAACCTGCTCGTAGACTTCCCCAGACTGCTTCCGTTAAAGAAATGTCTACTCAGACAACCTCACTTCGAAAGATTCCACCAAGGATTATCCGCTCTGGCACTGACAGGATACAGACTGTCAGGAGTCTCGTCCGAGCAAAAGGTTTTTCGAAGCAAGCTGCAGAAGCTATCGCGAACTGTAGACGAGTTTCTTCTAACAAACTATATGAGTCTAGATGGGGAGTGTTTTGAAGATGGTGGTGTAGACAGACTAAAGTCTCTTCTTCTGAAACATCTGTGAACGAAATAGCTGATTTCCTTCTTTTTTTAAGGGATGTTAAGAGTTTAGCACCTTCGACTATTAAGGGATACAGAGCGATGTTGGCTTCAGTCTTTAAACACAGAGGATTAGACCTATCCACGAATAGTGATCTTTCAATCTAATTAAATCATTGGAGACTTCCAATCGGCAAAGGGCTCGATAGCTTGGAATCTCGATATTGTTCTTAAACGGCTTTCGGGGCCCCACTTCGAACCGTTACTTTCTTCTTCTATGAGGAATCTCACCAAGAAGACGTTGTTCTTAGTTGCATTGGCATCAGCTAGAAGAGTTAGCGAGTTACACGCAATGGACAAAAAAGTGGGGTTTTCTCAAGGCAATGCAGTTTGCTCTGTAGAACAAAATTTTCTTGTGAAAAATGAAAACCCTTCTAATCCGTGGCCATGTAATTTTGTTCTAAAAAACCTGACAGACTTGATAGGCCAGGAAGAAGAAGAACGGCTCTTATGTCCTGTAAGGGCGATAAGATATTACATACGCAGAACAGAGAAAATTAGAGGTCAGTCGAATCATTTGTGGTGCTCTGTTAAAAATCCCTCTCGTCCCCTCTCGAAAAACGCTATTTCTTTTTTTCTGGGAGAATTAATTGTGGAAGCACATTCTAAAGCTAACGATGCAGTGTTTCCTTTATTGAGAGTGAAAGCACACGAAGTTCGAGCGGTATCAACTTTTGCTTTTCGACACAACTTGTCGCTATCCGCTATCATGCGTAGTACCTATTGGAGGTCTAAATCAGTGTTTGCGACGCATTATTTGAAAGAAATCGAGACAGTGTTTGAGGATTGTAAGTCACTCTGTCCACTTTCGGTAACTGGCATAGTGTTGGGAGAAACGACATGGGGGGTTGTTCCCTCTATTAACATATGTTTCGCCTTGTATCAAGGTTGACGAGGTAAAGGGATGTCTGGGGATACAATGTATCTGGAGTATTCACCTGTCATTTTAGGGTTAGTTTTGGTGGGTAAAGGTTTTTATTTCGGTGTAGGTGACAGTTTTTCATGTTGTTTATTTTCTGGTCTCAGCCCAGGGGCAAGGGCAATATTTTATTGTAACTTTGTTAAGTCAGTGGGAAACACCATGACTACGAGGATTTTCCACTTTATGTAGAGGCACCCATTGGTCATATTCCAAGTCCTCTACTATGTAAGATGAGCACCGACCAGAGGCAGTATTCTCCTGCAGTAGCTCTCTTATAAGGTAAGGTACAACAGGCAGTAACAGTGCTCTGGGGCTTACTTTATTTTCAATAATCATATGTTATTGTTGAAGTAAAACTTACATCCACAGTCCCCCCATCCTTGCAATTGGTAATCAGCTATATAATTGTTCGGTAAGACACTGCAATAAAAGTGGATTTTCATTTTAAAATGAAATTTTATTGCATACTTACCGAACAATTATTAATTAAAGCCCTCCCTCCTCCCCACTAGTGGATGGCTGGGCAGAACGAATTGTTGTTAATTGGATGGTTGTACCTGTAGCTCCCCCGAGTGGAGGGAGGTGACGTCACCTACGTCAGCTATGGCAGCGCCACCGCGGAATTTTGAATCTATTGTCTGCCGTCGTAGGGAACCTACAGCTATATAATTGTTCGGTAAGTATGCAATAAAATTTCATTTTAAGATGAAAATCCATTTCTATTACTATTACTAGCTGAGCTACAACCCTAATTGGAAAAGCAAGATGCTATAAGCCCAAGGAAGGTCTCCAACAGGGAAAAATAACCCAGCGAGGAAAGGAAATAAGGAAATAAATAAACAATATAAGAAGTAATGAAACTTGAAATAAAATATTTTAAAACATTAAAACAAATATTTGATATATAAACTATAAAACCACTTGTGTAAGACTTTTCAACATAAAAACTTTTGAATTGAGTTTGAACATTTGAAGTTCTACTGATTCAACTACCCAATTACGGAGATCATTCCACAACCTGTTCACGGCTGGAATAAAACTTCTAGATGGGAGAAGGCCTGGCTATTAGAATTTATTGCATACCTAGTATTACCTAGTATTAGTTGTAGCAAAAGAGTGGGGGGAATAGAGTAGGTGAATGTAAAAGGGAGCTAGTGAGGGTTGAAGAGCTAATAAAACCGGGGGTAAAAAGTAAATATCAGGAAAGGTTGAAAATGACATATGACGAAGTGAAAGTAAGAGAAACTGGCAATTTAGAGGAGGAGTGGAAGTTAGTAAAAGAAAATTTTGTTGGGATTGCAAGTGATGTGTGTGGCAAGAAGGTTGTTGGAGGCAGCATGAGGAAGGGCAGTGAATGGTGGAATGAAGGAGTGAAGGTAAAAGTGGAAGAGAAAAAGAGGGCTTTTGAAGAATAGCTGCAGAGTAATAGTGTAGAGAAGTATGAAAAATATAAAGAGAAAAATGTGGAAGTAAAGCGCAAGGTACGTGAGGAAAAGAGGGCAGCTGACCTGAGGTGGGGTCAGGGACTGGGTCAGTCATATGAAGAGAATAAGAAGAAGTTTTGGAAAGAAGTGAAGAGAGTAAGGAAGGATGGCTCAAGAATTGAAGAGACAGTGAAAGATGGAAATGGAAGGTTGTTAAAAGGAGAGGAGGCAAGGAAAAGATGGGCGGAATATTTTGAAAGTTTACTGAATGTTGAGGATAATAGGGAGGCAGATATAATTGCTGTTGCAGGTGTTGAGGTGCCAGTGATGGGAGATGAGAATGAGAGAGAGATTACAATAGATGAAGTGAGGAGAGCACTAGATGAAACGAGAGTAGGAAAAGCATCTGGTATGGATGGTGTGAAAGCTGAGATGTTGAAGGAAGGGGGTGTAACTGTACTTGAATGGTTGGTGAGATTGTTTAATATGTTTTGTGTTGTCAATGGTACCAGTAGATTGGGTTTGTGCATGTATTGTACCACTATATAAGGGTAAGGGAGATGTGCATGAGTGTTGTAATTCAAGAGGTATTAGTTTGTTAAGCGTAGTTGGAAAAGTGTATGGTAGAGTAATGATTGATAGGATCAAGGATAAAACAGAGAATGCAATTTTAGAAATACAGGGTGGTTTTAGAAGAGGTAGGGGTTGTATGAATCAGATTTTTACAGTAAGGCAGATATGCGAGAAATATTTAGCAAAAGGTAAGGTGGTGTATGTTGCGTTTATGGATCTGGAGAAAGCGTATGATAAAGTTGATAGGGAAGCAATGTGGAATGTGATGAGGTTATATGGAGTTGGTGGAAAGTTGTTGCAAGCAGTGAAAAGTTTCTACAAAGGTAGTAAAGCATGTGTTAGGATAGGAAATGAAGTGAGTGATTGGTTTCCGTTGAGAGTGGGGCTGAGACAGGGATGTGTGATGTCGCCGTGGTTGTTTAACTTGTATGTTGATGGAGTGGTGAGAGAGGTGAATGCTCGAGTGCTTGGACGAGGATTAAAACTGGTAGACGAGAATGACCATGAATGGGAGGTAAATCAGTTGTTGTTTGCAGATGATACTGTACTGGTTGCAGACACAGAAGAGAAGCTTGGCCGATTAGTGACAGAATTTGGAAGGGTGTGTGAGAGAAGGAAGTTGAGAGTTAATGTGGGTAAGAGTAAGGTTATGAGATGTACGGGAAGGGAAGGTGGTGCTAGGTTGAATGTCATGTTGAATGGAGAGTTACTTGAGGAAGTGGATCAGTTCAAGTACTTGGGGTCTGTTGTTGCA
Organism: Palaemon carinicauda; assembly: GCF_036898095.1. Classification (NCBI taxonomy): domain Eukaryota; kingdom Metazoa; phylum Arthropoda; class Malacostraca; order Decapoda; family Palaemonidae; genus Palaemon; species Palaemon carinicauda. The sequence continues at coordinate 11,038,006 of NC_090736.1, read as the reverse complement.
GCAAATGGTGGAGTGGAAGCAGATGTACGTCAGAGAGTGAATGAAGGTTGCAAAGTGTTGGGGGCAGTTAAGGGAGTAGTAAAAAATAGAGGGTTGGGCATGAATGTAAAAAGAGTTCTATATGAGAAAGTGATTGTACCAACTGTGATGTATGGATCGGAGTTGTGGGGAATGAAAGTGACGGAGAGACAGAAATTGAATGTGTTTGAGATGAAGTGTCTAAGGAGTATGGCTGGTGTATCTCGAGTAGATAGGGTTAGGAACGAAGTGGTGAGAGTGAGAACGGGTGTAAGAAATGTGTTAGCAGCTAGAGTGGATATGAATGTGTTGAGGTGGTTTGGCCATGTTGAGAGAATGGAAAATGGCTGTCTGCTAAAGAAGGTGATGAATGCAAGAGTTGATGGGAGAAGTACAAGAGAAAGGCCAAGGTTTGGGTGGATGGATGGAGTGAAGAAAGCTCTGGGTGATAGGAGGATAGATGTGAGAGAGGCAAGAGAGCGTGCTAGAAATAGGAATGAATGGCGAGCGATTATGACGCAGTTCCGGTAGGCCCTGCTGCTGCCTCCGATGCCTTAGATGCCCGTGGAGGTAGCAGCAGTAGGGGATTCAGCATTATGAAGCTTCATCTGTGGTGGATAATGTGGGAGGGTGGGCTGTGGCACCCTAGCAGTACCAGCTGAACTCGGTTGAGTCTCTTGATAGGCTGGAGGAACATAGAGAGTAGAGGTCCCCTTTTTTGTTTTGTTTCATTTGTTGATGTCGGCTACCCCCCAAAATTGCGGGAAGTGCCTTGGTATATGTATGTATGTATGTAGTATTACGAACAGGATGGAACTGTCCGGGAAGGATGGTCAGAATTATAACAAATCTTATGCAACATGCATAATGAACTAATTGAACGACGGTGCCAAAGATTAATATCTAGATCAGGAATAAGAAATTTGATAGACCGTAAGTTTATGTCCAACAAATTAAGATGAGAATTAGCAGCTGAAGACCAGACAGAACAATAGTCAAAACAAGGTAAAATGAAAGAATTAAAACACTTCTTCAGAATGGATTGATCACCAAAAATCTTGAAAAGACTTTCTCAATAAGCCAGTTTTTTGTGCAATTGAAGAAGACACAGACCTAATGTGTTTCTCAAAGTAAATTTGCTGTCGAGAGTCACACCTAAAATTTTAAGTCTTACAAAGTTAAGAAACATTATCAATGCTAAGATCCGGATGTTGAGGAGCCAGGGTCCTTGATCTACTTACAATCATACTTTGAGTTTTGTTAGGATTCAGCTTCACACCCCATAATTTGTACCATGCACTAATTTTAGCTAGATCACTATTAAGGGATTCAGCAACCCCAGATCTACATTCAGGAGATGGAATTGATGCAAAGAGAATAGCATCATCTGCATATGCAACAAGCTTGTTTTCTAGACCAAACATGTCATGTGTATATAGTATGAAAAGTAATGAGGAACACCAGATATCACATTCCTATACTCACTATGGTGCCCATTAACAACAATCTATTACTTAAAAACTCAATAATGATGCCAAGAAACGACCCACCCACTCCCAACTGCTTGAGTTTGAAAACAAGGGCCTCATGATTAATATGGTCAAAGGCAGCACTAAAATCAAGGACAATCATATGAACTTCCTGACCACAATCAAGGGATTTCTGTACAACATTGGAGATTGGAAGGGTATCACATGCTCCTAGGCCTTTACTAAAACCAAATTGCAAACTAGGGAACAGATGATTACCTTCAGTAAACTTATTAAGACATATTTCTACTTCATTGAAGCTATTGCTACTCTTTTTATTTATCAGTTCCTGGTTACCAGGAAAGATTGTTTGCATGGCAGTAGAGGGGTTGCATCTCTGAATGTCTGTCTTTTTCATTGAAATGAAAAAACAGCTGACCATAGCTTTAGGAGCATAGACTACACAACCGATATGCTGGTTATGCTGGTTGATTTGTTATTCAAGACCCAGTGTTTAAGTTCAACTAGGTCTCTACAATTAGCATATAACTGTGTTCACACAGGGCTCAAAATTTAATTTTTAATGTATATTTGAAAAAAATGAAAACAAAATTTATTTGGGAACGTTTACATGTATTACGTCCATCGGTCGTTTGGGGTTGAAGATTTTGAGGACATACATCACATCCACATTGTCAAAAGAGTTGAGGTAATGGGGGATATATACTGTGAAATAATTTGATCTTAGGCCGTTTCATATTTTGTATATGATGAAATAGAATATATGTGACATTGTTGTCTTATCTACTTAGGATACAAGAAGACAGGTTGGAACTTTACTGGTTAATTGTAGTATCTCCATATTAAGTATGCAAATCCCTGCTGCTTCAAGCGTTACAGTTCGTGAAGTGAATTGCGGGAGATAGACAACAACTCTTCTCCGAAGGTTCAACACAGTGGAATCAGATTAATACAGTAGAATGAGGGAGTGGGTGCTTCTCAGTACATTACAATACATTAGCTATATTTGATGTGAAATTGAAATGTGGTGTGCAGTATTATAATGAGCAAGAGTTTCCTTTTCAGGTAAAAAGTATCACTGTCAGTGGTGTAGTTGGAAATAACAAAATCAGTAATTGCTTTAATGGATCTGATATTGTCAATATCCATGATGAAGAAAAAACCTTACATCGATTAGCTGCACGAGCGCAAATCAATGAATGGCAAATAGATAACGAAGGTAAAGTTTTATTGTGTTATTTAATATTTTGATTCTTTGTCTACTCTTAGACTATTCTCAGGCAAGACCCTATTCCTTTGCTTATATATGAATTGAATAGTGTTAGAATAATCTTCACACATGATCTTTCCTCACTTCTTTGGCACCTTTTGTTCTCATCACATTTACGGTAAAATAGACAACATCTATGGTAAGAAAACTCTCAATGTCACTCCAAAATGTAACTATTATTCTTTCAGTTTGTTTCATTGTTACTGTAATAGGTTATTTTCGTTATTCATTTGACATTGTTATTTTTCTAGGTAGGTTTTTTCTTCTAAATTTTATTCTTCTTAATTAAGATTTCTTACACCAAACTGCTCTCCCCATTTTAGTCCTTAAGACTTATAGCAATCTGCTTTAGTAGATACTATATGGTTATAGATTGGCTTTTAATGATAGAAATGATACTATCAATATATGTTTTATTACTGGAAAATTGATGTATATTTTTTATTCTATTTTCTTGTAGAAGATGTTGCTGAAGAGATGATTACTTTAAGTTTGGCAACTGGAGTAGTATGCAGACGGACAGCTTTAATTGGGGTTGATGAAGATCGAAAGCCTGTGGGTCCTAAACCAGAGGTATGCAGGTATCTAAGGTTTAGTTTTAAAATATTGTGTTAATTTAACTTGCTTTTCTATTGAAAGGGGAAAACGTTTAATGATACAAGTTACTTTTACACTCGCCTGATATTCATATTGCTTCTACTTGAAGGTGTGTCGATGTCTACCCCAAAAATATAGAGTTTCTGTTCTCTCCTTTTACAAATCACTCCTTTTGTGGTAAGAAAAGAAATTTTAATTTCAACAATATAGAATTAACATTATAACATAAAAATTAAGGCCAAATTTAAATAAATTTGAAAAAAAAATTGAATAAAAATTGCAATAGTTTACATAAGAAATGGATGTTATGCATTTTTAGAGATAAGATTTACAAAAGAACCTCACAGTAACAGACTAAAATGGGGGAAGGTGTGTCCGATACCGCCAATAGTCTGTTATATCACAAAACGTTTCCCCATGGCGAAAATCAAGCAAAATTATACAGTTCCAAATTCTATAGGCTATAGGCCTACCATCTATGCCAAATATGTGGCAAATATCGAAATGAAGTAAATGCAAAATGAAACTCACGAAAATAGATTACTTCAATCATGGGCCATATCAAAACAAACTGAATATAGCGCCAGAAAGCAAGTGAGTAATCTAGAAATTACTGCTACTGCCTTAATTACATGTATAACTAAGCCAAAGAATATCATAAAATAATGTATACAAGACTACTTTATTTGTAAATGAATAAGAAAATAAATATGAATATTGCATATATCCGACCCTGAAATTACCTATTGATTGAAAAATGTAAGAAATAAAGACTAATTTTAATTTATCTAATTTCTCTGGTGTAAAAAGACAGCAAAATCATAAAAACCATTTTTTATAAGCATAGGTTTTGGTTATGTAAAGATGTTATTACAATTCCAATTTATTTAATTTATGTTTAGAGATTCAAAATAAACTAAATAAAACGAATTCTTTATCACATCCGCCCTGCATAAAATGCCCAAAAGGGAAGCTATTTTTGTTTGTTTATATTTTATCTCAATGAACGAATGAACGAACAAATAAATGATGAACGAATGAACAGACACATTTTTGGGCTCGGCCATGTCGTCCTGATGGAAGGTTCCTTTACGTAGCTTTCTAAGGGATATTTGCTACAGTGATACTCCCAGAGAATTAACCGAAGGTCTCCAGAACTCTAACTCCTGGCTCGAGTATCCATAATATAACTTTAAGGATATCGCATAATATCGGGACGTATTTTTAGATACGACACATAGTAATCTTCACCCCGAATAGATTTAACTCTTTGAGGGGGAAGAGTGGCGAACGAAAGGGGAGCCGTTATCTACAGTAGGTACCCGGTGGACCTCCTATCCGTACTACTACTGGCCGCCATTCCTTTTTCTGTTGCATTTAAGCTAAGTGCACTCCCAACCTTTTCCCGGTGTTTGTTACGGATTTCAGGAATATTAATCATGCAGTCTCCAGTATCTTCATCCTTTGGAAAGTTGAGTATTTATTCTTTCCTGTGTATAATTTTAGGCTCCCTTCTCACAGTTAAATTCGTATAATTTAAGTGTTTGGTTGAGCATAGCCACAACCGGAGGCGGCCATTTTAAGACCGCTGTCGCACATTATAATTGCATTTTATTTAGTCAGTAGAGTGACATTCCCAGTATTTAGCTATAAATTTAGCTAGTTAGGCAAATTATACTAGTGAAGATTATGCATACGATATTTTATTCCTCTTCCTAAATGTGACTTTACTTTTCGTATACGGCGGGGGCCCCGGCAGTACCAGCCATGGCCACGGTCCCCACCGGAGTTAGGCTAGCCTAACTCGTATATGTATACGTTAGTAAAGTAATTCCCCATGCTTAACCTCGCCCTATCATTCCTTATTAATTTGGATGGGGACATACATCCCCTAGAATTTATGGATAAGGTTTGATATATATTCTCTTTTAGAGGAAAGAGGCTAAACCCTTCCTCCCTCCCTGAGGGGCTGCCATTACAGGCGGCAACCTCTATCTTTCGTCATTGCCGTTGAGTAGAACTCTGGCTTGACGTAGATAGTAATAACACCGTCTGTCTTCTTTGCTGCCGAGTACTCCGGCTTTGAAGTTAGATAGTAATTCTGGGTGCCCTGTCTTGCAGCCGACAATGTCGCCGACAGGGGAATCTTTGTTCTTCTGCCGCCCACAATGTCATCGGCACAGGAAGCCATGCTTCCTTAGTTCCCGGTCGAAGGTAGGCGGCATACCTGCCGCCGCCTTTCTTCCCTGTGAACTATAAGACCCTTCCCCCTCCCCCCTCTGTCCTTTTGTGTCGGCCTAGCCGTCACAACATTCTCTCACCGGTACTCAGACAGTCATTCCGGCTTGCCTGGTTAACTGCGTTGCTGGCCGGGACCCTACCGGCGGCGGTTAGGTAGCCGCCTCGGTCACTTCCTACTTATGTCCTTCCTTCACCGGAAGTGAATGCCCCAGGGGGAAAGACTGAGCCGGCCCTGACGGATGCCGGTGGGAAACCCAACATACCGTTAATTCTTCAGTCCTCTCTTGGTCTACCATTCACAAACCTTGCAACCGGCAGTATAGCCGGCAGCAGACTTTTGTGGATGGATGGAAGCTAGAATCAGATGGATTCCTCCCCTTCCATTAGAACTCTCATTCTGGCAAGGAGACAGTAGGCAGCAGGATAGTCCTCCTACACTTCTAATTATTGTGCTAAACCATAATAATAGGAAACCCTCCTTTCCATTCTTTCTCTCTCTATCAGTTAGTGCCACCCGGTACTAACCTAACCCCGGTAGTGTACCGGTAAAACTACAGTATACAACAATAGAGTAGTACAAGTAATTTCTGACATACTCTGTGTATCCTATCACAGTCTATTGTTTGGACTGCATACCATGTTGAGGTTGAGTAATCCCTCAACACCCAGATGAATCCTTTGATCATCGGGACCCATAGAAAAAACGATTAGTATTAATATACTACAGGTGGAGAAGTTAGCATAAATATTTACTAAACCCGTCTCTACATATGAGAGTCGTTCCACTCTGTATTCTCCCTTATAGGGAATCTAAATATTAATATTGTCGGAGGTCTCGGCGATTGCCTGGGAGAGGAATCACAGATATGTGTCTTTCCTATTTCCTTTCTAGCTTACTATCCTAAGCTATTAATTACAATAGTAAGTATTACTATTAAATGTATGCATTTTTATCAATGATATAAAAAACTGAATACTTATCAAATCCTTTTCCTTTACAGGAGAAGCCAATGGTGACATGTGCAGTTGTGCTCTGCAACCACATGAGTAAGGACTTTTGTGGGCATACGATGTGCAGGTCTCATGCCCCCTGCTCCATCGTATCTGGATCCCTGAGGTACTGTGACCCGAAGGGTTACTCCATCTGCTCGACCTTGCTGTCCAACGGCTTTGGAGAAACCATCCCCGTTTCCTTAGAGGCTAGGGATACAGCAAGGGAAACTCTTCGTAGGTGGGTAAGAGGGTTCCAGAAGAACTCTCCGGGACCTTATCTGCCCAATGAATCTCTCAGGTGCCTTCTGTTCTCTAAGGCTCACCCTAATGTGGTAGTGCCCCAGGAACAGGCCCAGCCTCCCTTCATCCAACTGAAGGTCGACGCGGACATCCACAAGGCACTTGAAGGCATGGACATCCACCAAGAACGGATGTCAGAAGTGTTGACTGACACTGAACATGACCTACTGCAAGAAGGCTCTGAAGAAAACGTGGTTCAACCACTAACGGAGGAAGAAGTATCCGTTTCGACCGTGACTGAGGACCCCCAGTTCACCGTGACGGCATACCAACCAATGCCGTCAACCTCTTCAGCCCCAACTCCCCAACCGACTACACAGGTCGACAGGAGCGAGGCGCTCCTGTCGTCGATCCAGCAGATGTTGGAAGTGTTCTGGAAGGAATAAGAGGAGATGAAACAAGACATCAAACAGACGAAGAGAAAGGTACAAAAAGGGAAGTGGCCTGGAACTTCCAGGGGCTCTACTAAACCCCTTAAAGTATCAGACCTTCATCACTGCTCCAAAACCAACCCCTGGAGGCATACGGAGCACATGCCCATGAGGAATGGGAAGCTATTCATCTCCGAGAAATTGGGGGCCAAGCCACTTGAAGATCTTGAATTCTGGCACAGTTTTTCAGCATATCCAGATTGTTACGTGAGACTGCGAGATGAACCTGCATCCCGCGAGGAGACGGTACCAAAGGAAGTCATTGTCTTTGAACATGACAAGGCACAGGCCATCCTTGCCAAGACCCTGAAAGGAGCTGGATACACCAACTCCAAAGTCTCAGCACTGAGCAAGAGGCATCCAACCTTTATTGCTCCTTTCTCCAGAGCTTTCCCCTTTTTTAGGAGAAAGCCCTTGACTATGTCATTAAAGCAGTCGAAAAGGGCAAACCCTGCCCAATCCTAGAGGAATGTAAGACATTATCTCTAGCTATGCCTACCAGCGAGGAGAAGTGGAAAGAAGTACATCTAACCTTCTCCGACTCGAAGTTGGATCCGGAGATAGCAGGCCAACAGTTCAACGAGAACCTTCCAAAGTTCCCAGATCATCTCTTGAGAAGGGAACAGGAGATGAAAGAAAGACTTGCCACCTCCCTGTCGCATCAGAACTGTTTGGAAATGTTTGCAGGCCTACATAACGCCCCAGACATGTACATGGTCTTAGCCAAGTCTCACATGGGTACCCTTGTGAAGGACTTGCATGCTTTTGTCAGGTCAAGGAGGACCTGTAGAGAGCACGTGTTCGCCGTAGCAACGGTGAAACATGAGCCCAGAAAACTGATTTCTTCATGTATCTGGGGCAAAGACCTTTTCCCACAGGAAGTGGTCCAAGAAGTCATTGCCGAAGCAGCCATGGAGAATAGGAACCTTCTCCAAAAGTGGGGCATGTCTTCAAAGAGGAAGTCTTCCTCAGACGGAGGTCCCCAGCCTAAGAACAAGAAGGCAAAAAGACCATGTAGACCTGCACAACTTCTGACCGTGACCATGGCCATGGTGCCTCATATGGTAGCCCAGCCACAAACCACCTTCCAGATGGTCCCTCAACAGCTGGTAGCCCAGTCACCTGTGTTTAACCCAGGCTTTGAGAGGCACTCGACCATCTTTTGGCCCTACAAAGGTAGAGGCCTAAGAAGAGGTTCCTCTGGAAACCCCCCAAGAGGCGGAGGAGGACGCGGTCATGGAAACAAGTCCTCAGGAACTCCTAAGCAATGAGGGGTTCCAGGTAGGGGGCAGACTTTTTCACTTTCGGGATCATTGGACCTTCGATCTCTGGGTCCACAGCTTAATCACGAATGGACTTGGGTGGAGATGGAACGAAATTCCACCCCTTTTCCAGAATTCTTCAAACACTCCACCCACTTGTTGGAAGAATATACTTCAGAACTCTTGAACAAGAAGGTAATAAGGAAAGCGAAGTCCATCAAGTTCCAGGGAAGGCTGTTTTGTGTTCCCAAGAAAGACTCAGACAAACTCAGAGTGATTCTAGACTTGTCTCCACTCAACAAGTTCATCGAGAACAACAAGTTCCGGATGCTTACCTTGCAACACATAAGGACCCTTCTACCAAAAGGGGCGTACACAGTCTCAATAGACCTGGCCGATGCTTACTGGCACCTACCAGTCAGTCGCCCCCTCTCCTCCTACCTAGGATTCAAGCTACAGAAGACAAAATTTGTCTTCAAAGCGATGCCCTTTGGACTAAACATAGCCCCAAGGATATTCACAAAGCTAGCAGATACAATCGTCCCGCAATTACGCTCTGAGGGAGTTGAAGTAGTAGCATATCTAGACGATTGGCTGGTATGGGCTGCATCCAAGACTACTTGTCTGCAAGCGGCCGGAAAGGTGATCTAGTTCCTGAAGCACCTGGGCTTCAAGATCAATCGCAAGAAGTCTCGCCTTTCTCCAGCTCAGAAGTTCCGATGGTTAGGAATCCAATTGAACTTGAAGTCAAACCACCTCTCCATTCCATTCAAGAAGAGGAGAGAGATAGCGGGAGCTGTCAAGAGACTAATCCGATACAAGAGGATTTCAAGACGCCAACTGGGAAGAGTATTGGGCTCTCTCCAGTTTGCAGCAGTGACAGACCCGGTGCTAAAAGCACGTCTAAAGGATGCGTTAGGAGTCTGGAGAAGATACGCATCAAACGCTCGAAGAGATCAACTAAGGTTGACCTCGACCTGATTGCGCACGCTATTAATGCCGTGGTCAACGAATAAGAGCCTAGCGCAGACAATTCCTCTGCAACCACCACAACCATCAGTGATGATACACATGGACGCCTCCCTGGAAGGATGGGGAGGCCATTCTCAAGAGAGAAAAGTGCAAGGGAATTGGTCGCACCAGTTCAAAACCTTCACATCAACATCTTAGAGGCCATGGCAGTCTTCCTAATGTTGAAGAAACTATCCCCTCGCAGGGCAATCCACATCAGATTGGTCTTGGACAACGAAGTAATAGTAAAATGTCTAAATCGACAAGGCTCGAGATCACCTCACATCAATCATGTGATGTTAGCTATCCTCTACCTGGCAAGGAAGAGAGGATGGCACTTATCAGCAGTTCACCTTCAAGGGTTCCGCAATGTGACGGCGGACGCTCTATCCAGGTGAAAGCCGATACAGACAGAATGGTCCCTAGACGCAGACTCATTCTTCTTCATCTCGGAAAAAGTCCTGGAACTGCAAATCGACCTCTTCGCGACAAGCGACGACAAGAAACTACCTCGTTACGTAGCCCCTTACATGGACCCTCAAGCAGAAGCGATAGATGCCATGGGTCTCGACTGGAACAGATGGTATCGGATTTACCTGTTTCCACCAACCAATCTCCTGCTAAAGGTCCATGACAAGCTAAGATCCTTCAGAGGGACAGCTGCAGTAGTGGCCCCCAAATGGCCCAAAAGCAATTGGTTCCCTCTAGTTCTAGAATTGAAACTGAAGCTGTTTCCTCTGCCGAACCCAGTTTTATCCCAACTAGTTCAGAAGTCGACTGTTTGTGCTTCATCCTCGAGAACCAAGAACCTACATCTTATGATTTTCTCGCCCTAGCAGGGAAGAAAAACTTTGGGACCTCAAAGGACAAAGTCGACTTCATTGAAGAGTACAAGTCAAGTTCAATTAGGAGACAATACAAATCATCTTGGAAGTAATGGGTGTCCTTTGTGAAAACAAGGAAACCAACAGAAATATCGATAAATTTCTGTCTTTCTTTCTTCATCCACTTACATGAACAAGGCTTGGCTTTCACTACGATAACCGTGTGTAAGTTGGCTCTGACTAGACCTCTTCTGTATGCCTTTCAGGTGGACCTCACAAGTGAAATCTTCAATAAGATACCAAAAGCATGCGCTAGACTCAAGCCGGCAACCCCTCCAAAGCCCATCACGTGGTTGTTGGACAAAGTTTTGCACTATGCTTTGAACCTGAACAATGAGGATTGTACCCTAAAGGATCTAACACAGAAAGTCATCTTTCTGTTCACAATAGCATCAGGGGCTAGAGTTAGTAAAATAGTGGCCTTATCCAGAAACGAAGGCCATATTCAGTTCCTAGACACAGGAGAATTGAACCTTTTCCCTGATCATGTCTTTCTTGCCAAGGACGAGCTGCCCACCAAGAGGTGGGGTCCTTGGAGAATCTGCCCACTGAAGGAAGATGTCTCTCTATGCCCAGTAGAGTATCTCAAGGTCTATATTCGAAGAACTTCGGACTTCAAGGAGGAACAGCTCTTCCGAGGCGAAACCTCAGGATCGAAATTATCCCTAAGACAACTGAGAGCGAAGCTCACCTACTTTATTCGCAGAGCGGATCCTGACAGCGCACCCGCAGGTCACGATCCGAGGAAAGTTACTTCTTCGTTGAATTTCTTTCAACACGTGGACTTTGAGAGGCTCCGCTCATATACGAGGTGGCAATCATCCAGAGTCTTCTATAAACATTATGTGAAGCAAGTACATGAAATAAATCACTTTGTGGTGGTGGCGGGTAGTGTCATAAAACCCGTAGTCTAGTGCTGCGATGAACAGTGGACGGTTTTGGGACTCAACAGTGCATCGGGTGAATAGGTATTAATACCTTTTAGTGCCAATCATTACGGTGATTACTAGACTGTTCTATACAGGTGCATAATCTGACCATTAACACCAGTGGCGTGTGAACATTTGAACACAGTGTTGACGCATATCTAATATCCGAGTGAAACTAGACAGATTTGGTTTCACATTCACATTGAGTGGCATTAATCCAATAATAAATTCATATATGTATATTCTTCCCTTACAGGTCAGAAATATATATAACCATGATGTTTACCTATGCAAGGCCAGATTTCTACTTTGTTACATATACATTTCATAATTCACTTTTAAAAATAAAATATAGAAATGTAGCTGCGTCTTATTTTATCCTCAGTTGGTAAAAATAAAAGCAACCCAGAGTTTTATTCTATTCCTATAAATAGAACCTTCAATAAGTACAGATGTCCAAAGCATGAAAAGGTAACCTCTAGGAAGTTTCCATTTTGTTCTTACGGATATACAAACTTTGAATCCTTATAGTCGAAGACGACACTTTCCCTGCAGGGGGCAGGAAGCCCTAAGCCAGTTCCAAGTTTAGTGGATATGACAGATAATGGTGATGTCATATACAGGTCTATCAGACCAGATAAGGAACCCATTCAAAGTAAAGGCACTTACACAAACCCACAGATATAGTACTTTCAAGTTAATTCTTTAGTAAGCTTCCATCAGGACGACATGGCCGAGCCCAAAAAGCGGATTTTGAGCAAAGTGAAAATTCTATTTTTGGATGTGATAGCCATGTCGTCCTGATGGACCCACCCTTCTTTCTTAATCACCCCACCCGAAACTACTCTATCTGCGGCTATTCCAGCTTAAATACAAGAAAGGAATGACGGCCGGTAGTTGTACAGATAGGAGGTCCACCGGGTACCTAGATAACGGCTCCCCTTTCGTTTGCCACTCTTCCCCCTCAAAGAGTTTAATCTATTCGGGGTAAAGATTGTTATGTGTCGTATCTAAAAATATGTCCCCTGATATTATGCGATATCCTTAAAGTTATATTATGGATACTCGCGCCAGGACTTAGAATTCTGGAGACCTATGGTTAATTCTCTGGGAGTATCACTGTAGCAAGTATCCCTTAGAAAGCTACCTAAAGGAACCTTCCATCAGGACGACATGGCTATCTCACCCAAAAATAGATTTTTCACTTTGCTCAAAATCCATTTTATACATTCAAGTGATAACTAACGATATAAATAGTTTTTAGTAAACTGTATGAAACTTTTGTTATTGGTTATGTGATAGTTTGAATAAGTTTGGAAATTATATTAAGAATATTTATTCATATAGTACATACCCTTGATAGTGGTAACTTGAATCAGCTGACAATGTTTATATGTATCAGCTGGGCCCTGAATGAAATTTCCAAGTTTATTCAAAGCATCCCATAATAAATATTGAACAAATGTCAATGCTGTATATTATAAATTACCATAGTTTACATAGAGTTTACTAAAAGCTATCAGTGTTAATAATTATCAATTGGATGTGTAAATGTGTTTGTTTATTCATTCATTGTGTTTTCATTTTTGGCGTCATATGGAATGGAAACATGATATGGAAACGTCTTTATTTCGTTTATTTCTAATTTGCAAGACTACAATAAGTAAAATAACATTTGTAATAACATCATCTTTACATATACACTGTTAAGAATACTACTTGAAATTCATGTTGGCACGTACTGTAGTCAATAGTGGTTGCTTTAGATCAGCTGATTGGGTTTACATGTTCGGAGATGGGCTTGCATAAAAAAAAAAAAGTTTATTTCGTTATTTCATTATTTCATTATATTTGGGATCGAGCCACGTCGTCCTGATGAAAAGTTCCTTCTGGCAACTTCTACAGTATAATATTTTTGTGATTGATATTACAAGAGAATTACCGTCAGGTATCACGGGGTTCCAACTCCTGGAAACGACTATCCGAAGATATCGTGTGTAATCAGGGACGTATCCTAAGATAACCATAGGTATCTGCACCCCAAACAGACCTTACCCAGTCCAATCCACTAAGGGAAAGGATAGATAAGGAGCCGCCACACATTGTATCACCCCCTAGCGCCGCTATACGTTCCTGCCTCTCATTCCTTCAAACGCAGCTGTTTGCTACAGTTTGGTTGATTTTTTTGGGGGGGCGCTTTTTTCGCAGTTTTTGAAGAATCTTTGTGTGAATGGCTTTCTCTTCTTCGTCAAAGTTGAGTATTTACCTCTCTTTGCCTCTATTTATGCTAATTATGGTTTAGCCTCCTTCGGTGACTTATATTTTAGCTTTTGGTTAGAGGAAGCCAAAGCGCTTTGAGTCCTGCTAGCATGGCGTCGGGCTTAATCCCCGATGGCCTCTTTTTTTTTTTATCGTGTCTACTTTGTATTTGGGTAAGTTTCATGTTAGCTAGTTTTTGTTTAACATTACGATGTTAAGGACTCAATTTTATATATTTTCATTACGATTTTTTATTTTAGTCATTTGCTTAATGTTGGCAGTTAGGCTGGCCATCGTGCCACAACGTTAGAGTTTCTCAGGGCAAAGAAGGCATAGTTTTAAAATCCCCTTTGCGAAGGGCAAACTCATTTTTATTGTTCAGTTGGTTTGCTGACTGGCTAATGCCTTTTCTTTAGTTTCTGGGATTCTTTTGTGTTTTGATATCTGGCCAGGCTATTCTTTAACAGCATGTCCGCCGGGCCATTGTGCTACATACGCTCTCTAGTTGGTGTACGGTATTCCTTTCGAGTTCCCCTTTGCGAAGGGCGAGTACACACTTTCCTGTCGGTGGGCCGACAGTTGTATGATGCCGTATTCTAACCTTTTTTATATCTTGAGAGAATAATTATTTTGTTAATCCCCGTTACTGATATCGAAACTTATATATATTGTGAGTATTTTATTTTGTGAAAGCCTAGCCCTTCGGGGTTTCTGGCCTATTAACCCGACAGTATTCGCCTTTATAATGAGAGTTGTCAGACTGTCGGCAATGTTGGTACTTACTGCTTCGTCGTCTCAGAAGGCATTCCTTTTCTGGGCCATGCTATAGCGATACGTTGCTGTAGTATCTATGTGGCCTATACTGCCACACTCTATTTTACGACATGATGTTTGTTACATACGATCATCATTTTGTTTGCTCCTGTTGTTACCGACACTGTCGTTACTGGCGTCAGTTTTCGCCCAGTATTGGGTATAGTTTATGTGCTCCTGCTTTAGGAATAGCCTTGGGAGGCAGCGATGTCGTTACCTATCTGTACCGTTATTAACGGCAAGGATATTATGTTATGAAGGCAGCTGTTTTTATTATTAGTGACTGCCTTTTTATAGAGATATCTGTTGATGAGTACAAACCTCAAATTGGCATAAAAAATTATATGTTATGAAGGCAGATGTTTTTATGATTAGTGACTCCCTTTTTATAGAGATATCTGTTGATGAGTGCAAACTTCAAATTGGCATAAAGACCTTACTTCAACAACTTGTGAGGTAGCTTTATGCTTGTCAGTTTTGGAGTTCTCTTTTGCAAAAGATTCTCCTTAACTAGATTTTAGATTTAACTATTATATTTAGTTAATTATTTCCATCACTTTATTCAGATCCTTTGAGGATGTGGAGTGGATTGTGCATCTTACAAGTGGCATTCTATTACGATCCCACTTGTCAGATTTTGGTTTAAAGTTTAGCCTTCTATTTATCTTTGATTGCTCCAATTATCGATGCGTCGATATATTTGTAAGGTAGGTGACTCTGTTACCTTCCTATTAGCCCTTTCTCTGCAGAGATTTTGTTTTGTTCCCTCTTTTATCTGAACGATATTCAATGTTTAAAAGGGGACAATTTCTATTGGCTTTACTTCTAATCTAATGCCATTATAGGAGTCTGAATATTGTGGTCCCTTTTTCTCTTCCTGATTAACAAATTGTAAATGCACACCTTTTTGGGATTTACTTTCCCAATTTTCTGAACTGAAATTTTGAATGATACTAACCCATTCCTTTCAGTGGGGTGATCTAAGGAGACTAAAATACTCATGGCCGTTTTTTCCTCTTTACAGGCGGAATCTTTGAAGAAGATACATTGTTGAGTTCTGTACCAACCGTGTGTCACACGATCGTACATAAATTATTTTGTATGTATTATGCTTGTATCTGCGCTCTTCCCTCGCACTAAAAAGAGCCTGAATAATCATGTCTCCGGTTTCCCTCTGTAACATTGTCTGTCTTGTGAACATGAAAAAGCCTGTTGCCTCGAGGTTTTGTATATAAAGGAGAGTGTTCTATAATAAAAAAAACTCAGTCGATTGCTTCCTGCCTTTGAGTCCTAACCTTTCTCTCGGCCGTCACAGTTCCGATCTGTGCCAGGTCTGTGAGGTATCCCTGTGGTCATGATGCTTGCATTATACATGTTCAGTGAGGGAGAATGAAGGGTCCAATCTCCTATTGGGGCACTCAGGACTGGAATATGGTAAGGATTTTCGTTATTCTGGGTGGGTATTGGAGGGTGTTCTTCCACAATAAGAATGCTGAGCCAAGGGCTCCTTATCTTCCTTCTGTAGCTTGGAAGGATACTTTTTTCCAAATGAGGTCTAGGACTCGGTTTTGGGGTACGCTCCACCTAGACCCATTTCTACTGTTCAGTTCCATGTAGATGAAACTTTGCTTTTTTTTTCTAGCCTCGGTTTCTTCTCTATCTCCGGATTGAGAATCGGCTCTCCTACCGGTAGTAAATTCGGATGAACCCCTCTCTCATGTGGATGATTCTTACCTGTCAGAATTGGACAATGTTAGTGTGGCTGCCCTGAGAGACTCGGTGCGTTCTGTTGTTTCAACTGTCGTCACTACGGTGACTGCTCTATCACAATTAGGTGCTTTTACTGAAAGGTTGGCCACTCTTATAGCGCAAGACACAATGGTTATTCCCTTTGCTTTGAAAGCCTTTTTGGCTGTGGAAAAGGCTTTCAAGGAGTGTAAGTCTCTTCTGTTTTTGTAAGAAGGGAAACCTGTGTCACTCGTTCTTCCCCTTGACACTGAACACTGGTTGGATATTCAGTTTACTTTTGTTGAAAGGAAATTAGATGAGGATATAGCCAGCCGGCAGTTAATGAAAGACTGTCGAGATTTCCTGCACACCTAATTGAGGAGAAATTGGAGGCTAGGGAGAGACTATCAGCTTTGATGTCGCTAAAATGCTTTGTAGAATTGATGATTGGTAATCTGTTAATGCCTCTTGTCTTTTCGCTTTTGGCCAAGATGCCCATGGCTACTTTTATGAAGGATCTTTCTAACTTTTTTTCAGGCTCATGGAGTCTGCAGGAAGCAGGTCTTAGCTTCCGCAATCATTTGTCTTAAACCGAAGCATCTTATTGACGCCTGTATTTAGGGTAAAAATCTTTTTTCACAGAATTTAGTAAGGAGATCTTGGATAAAGCGACAGCAGTACATGAAAGTCTTTTCCGGAGATGGGGAAGGTCTCAAAAAAGGGAAATTATTCCTGAAGTTTAGGCTGCAAATGGAATAGACAAACCCCTAGGATCAAGAGATTTTTCCAGAAGTTAACACCATACCTGGTACAATTTGTGCTGGACCTTTTTGGGGAGAGACTTATCCGTTGCACGAAATCTATGAAGTTTCGAGGTTGTCTATTCTGCGTGGCAAAGAAACTTTCGATAATTTCTCGAACTATTGTCGACTTGTCCCATCTAATTCTATTTGTCCTTTGCGACAAGTTCTGGAGGCTGACTATTTCGCAGATAAGGACCTTACTACCTCGGGGGGTTTACATCATCTCTATAGATCTTACCGACGGTTATTAGTATCTTCCGATAGGTCGATGCTTCTCCCTCTACCTTGATTCCAGGCTAGAGAGAAAGGTTTTTATATTCAGAGATATGCCATTTGAGCTCCCTCAGCAAGGGAATGCACGGAAGCAACATATCACGTGGCAAGATTCCTCCAATATCTTGGATTCTGAATAAACTTCCCGAAGTCAAGGCTGAACTCGAATTTTCCCGAGGTTAGGGATTCATTGGAATCTCACGACTCATGCCCTCTCTATTCCTGCTGCCAAGAAGAAGGAAATAGCCCGGTCAGTTTGGTCTTTCTTCTACTTGAGAAAGACCACTGTCATAAGGGCGTGGGTCGAATCATCACCTATCAGGCGCCAGCCAAGCTGACATGGTGTCTGGTAACCGAGCGAAAACAGCAGAAGGATTCAATAACAACACCTTATTTCCTAAAATTTTCATTTTCACTTGTGACACCACCTGATGTTGTTAGGAAAGGTTCCGGGCTCATTTCAGTACGTTTCTTTAACAAACCCTCTCCTCAGGGTCAGACCCTAAGATGCAAGCAGGGTTTAGAAGAAAGGAGCTTGCACAGCTCCCCGGGATCATCAGAAGACGACCCCGGAGTTGCTTTTACGGCAACTCCGTCAGTGGTCACTTGCCAGGAGTATTTCAAGACTGTTCCGTTACACTTCCTCCTCCTACAGTGTTTCTACCTACGGACGCCTCACTGGACGGTTGGGGGGTCATGCTCCTCTCTAGAAAGTGCAAGGTCGTTAGTACCAGAGTTTCAAGTCGTGATACACACTGATGCTTCCTTAGAAGGATGGGGAGGCCATTCTCATGAGAGAAAAGTGCAAGGGAATTGGTCGCATCAGTTCGAAACCTTTCACATCAACATCTTGGAGGCTATGGCAGTTTTCCTGACGTTGAAGAAATTATCCCTTCACAGAGCAATCCAGATCAGATTGGTCCTGGACAACAAAGCAATAGTAAAATGTCTAAACCGACAAGGCTCGAGATCACCTCACATCAACCATGTGATACTAGCCATCTTCTACCTGGTAAGGAAGGAGGGATGGCGCTTATCAGCAGTTCACCTACAAGGGTTCCGCAATGTGACGGTAGATGCTCTATGCAGGCAAAAGCCAATAGGGACAGAATGGTCCCTAGATGCAGACTCATTCTCCTTCATATCGGAAAAAGTCCCTGATCTGCCGATCGACCTCTTCACAACGAGCAACAACAAGAAGCTACCTCGCTACGTAGCCCCTTATATGGACCTTCAAGCAGAGGCAATAGACGTCATGTCCCTCGATTGGAAGAGGTGGAATTGCATTTACCTGTTTCCACCAACCAATCTCCTGCTAAGAGTCCTCAATAAGCTAAGATCCTTCAGAGGGACAGCAGCAGTAGTGGCCTCCAAATGGCCCAAAAGCAATTGGTTCCCTCTAGTTCTAGAGTTGAAACTGAAGCTGTTTCCTCTGCCGAATCCAGTTTTATCCCAACTGGTCCATAAATCGACCGTCTACGCTTCATCCTCGAGAACCAACAACCTACATCTCATGGTTTTCTCGCCCTAGCAGCAAACAAAAAGTTTGGAATCTCGAAGGGTAGAGTTGACTTCATTGAAGAGTATACAGTACTGTAAGTCATGTTCGACTAGGAGACAATATGAGTCATCTTGGAAGAAATGGGTGTCTTTTGTAAAAACAAGGAATCCAACAGAAATATCGATAGATTTCTGTCTCGCTTTCTTCATACACCTACACTAACAAGGCCTGGCTTCCACCACGATTACTGTGTGTAAGTCGGCCCTGACTAGACCGCTTCTGTATGCTTTTGAGGTGGACCTCACTAGTGAAATCTTCAATAAGATCCCAAAAGCAGCCGCTAGACTCAAGCCAGCAACCTCTCCAAAGCCCATCACGTGGTCTTTGGACAAAGTCTTGCACTATGCTTCGAACCTAAATAATGACAATTGTACTCTGAAGGATCTAACACAGAAAGTCATCATTCTGTTTGCAATAGTCTCAGGGGCTAGAGTTGGTAAAATAGTGGCCTTATCCAGAGACAAAGGCCATATTCAGTTCCTAGACACAGGAGAACTGAACATTTTTCCTGATCCTACCTTTCTGGCCAAGAATGAGCCACCCACTAAGAGGTGGGATCCTTGGAGAATCTTCCCACTGAAGGAAGATGTCTCTGTATGCCCAGTAGAGTGTCTAAAGGTCTATCTTCGAAGAACTTCAGACTTCAAGGGAGGACAGCTCTTCAGGGG
>NC_090736.1:11010975-11013475 GCF_036898095.1 Palaemon carinicauda | reverse complement strand
TTACCCGATTTCCCGGCCCACCACGTGACACAATTGGTAGTAATTC
Source organism: Palaemon carinicauda (assembly GCF_036898095.1). Taxonomy (NCBI): domain Eukaryota; kingdom Metazoa; phylum Arthropoda; class Malacostraca; order Decapoda; family Palaemonidae; genus Palaemon; species Palaemon carinicauda. Next base: position 11,013,429 of record NC_090736.1, on the reverse strand, counting down.
ATTCAAATTACCCCTAATGAGTCAATATGATAAATATCAACACAACATCGTGTTCAAATAAAAAAAAATTTCTACCTCATACTTGGGATTGAACGCTAGTCCCTTCTAATGAAAGGCCAGGTCGAAACCAACCATGCCACGAGAGGCCATAAAAGAAATCGGAACCTAACGCTACGCAGCTGTTCGAGGATTTACCTGGCGAGACATCAGTCTCTTACTAGCGAGTTTTACCCGATTTCCCGGCCCACCACGTGACACAATTGGTAGTAATTCATTCAAATTACCCCTAATGAGTCAATATGGATAAATATCAACACAACATCGTGTTCAAATAGAAATAAATTTCTACCTCATACTTGGGATCGAACGCTAGCCCTTTCTAATGAAAGGCCAGGTCGAAACCAACCATGCCACGAGAGGCCATAAAAGAAATCGGAACCTAACGCTACCCAGCTGTTTGAGGATTTACCTGGTGAGACATCAGTCTCTTACCAGCGAGTTTTATCTGATTTCCCGGCCCACCACGTGACACAATTGGTAGTAATTCGTTCAAATTACCCCTAATGAGTCAATATGGATAAATATCAACACATCATCGTGTTCAAATAGAAATAAATTTCTACCTTTTACTTGGGATCGAACGCTAGCCCCTTCTAATGAAAGGCCAGGTCAAAACCAACCATGCCACGAGAGGCCATAAAAGAAATCAGAACCTAACGCTACCCAGCTGTTCGAGGATTTACCTGGCGAGACATCAGTCTTTTACCAGCGAGTTTTACCCAATTTCCCGGCCCACCACGTGACAAAATTGGTAGTAATTCATTCAAATTATCCCTAATGAGTCAATATGGATAAATATCAACACAACATCGTGTTCAAATAGAAATAGATTTCTACCTCATACTTGGGATCGAACGCTAGCCCCTTCTAATGAAAGGCCAGGTCGAAACCAATCATGCCACGAGAGGCCATAAAAGAAATCGTAACCTAACGCTACCCAGCTGTTCGAGGATTTACCTAGCGAGACATCAGTCTCTTACCAGAAAGTTTTACCCGATTTCCCGGGCCACCACGTGACACAATTGGTAGTAATTCATTCAAATTACCCCTAATGAGTCAATATGATAAATATCAACACAACATCGTGTTCAAATAAAAATAAATTTCTACCTCATACTTGGGATTGAACGCTAGTCCCTTCTAATGAAAGGCCAGGTCGAAACCAACCATGCCACGAGAGGCCATAAAAGAAATCGGAACCTAACGCTACCCAGCTGTTCGAGGATTTACCTGGTGAGACATCAGTCTCTTACCAGCGAGTTTTACTCGATTTCCCGGCCAAACCACGTGACACATTTGGTAGTAATTCATTCAAATTACCCCTAATGAGTCAATATGGATAAATATCAACACAACATCGTGTTCAAATAGAAATAAATTTCTACCTCATACTTGGGATCGAACGCTAGCCCCTTCTAATGAAAGGCCAGGTCGAAACCAACCATGCCACGAGAGGCCATAAAAGAAATCGGAACCTAACGCTACCCAGCTGTTCGAGGATTTACCTGGTGAGACATCAGTCTCTTACTAGCGAGTTTTACCCGATTTCCCGGCCCACCACGTGACACAATTGGTAGTAATTCATTCAAATTACCCCTAATGAGTCAATATGGATAAATATCAACACAACATCGTGTTCAAATAGAAATAAATTTCTACCTCATACTTGGGATCGAACACTAGCCCCTTCTAATGAAAGGCCAGGTCGAAACCAACCATGCCACGAGAGTCCATAAAAGAAATCGGAACCTAACGCTACCCAGCTGTTTGAGGATTTACCTGGTGAGACATCAGTCTCTTACCAGCGAGTTTTACCCGATTTCCCGGCCCACCACGTGACACAATTGGTAGTAATTCGTTCAAATTACCCCTAATGAGTCAATATGGATAAATATCAACACATCATCGTGTTCAAAAAGAAATAAATTTCTACCTTATACTTGGGATCGAACGCTAGCCCCTTCTAATGAAAGGCCAGGTCAAAACCAACCATGCCACGAGAGGCCATAAAAGAAATCAGAACCTAACGCTACCCAGCTGTTCGAGGATTTACCTGGCGAGACATCAGTCTTTTACCAGTGAGTTTTACCCAATTTCCCGGCCCACCACGTGACAAAATTTGTAGTAATTCATTCAAATTATCCCTAATGAGTCAATATGGATAAATATCAACACAACATCGTGTTCAAATAGAAATAAATTTCTACCTCATACTTGGGATCGAACGCTAGCCCCTTTTAATGAAAGGCCAGGTCGAAACCAACCATGCCACGAGAGGCCATAAAAGAAATCGGAACCTAACGCTACCCAGCTGTTCGAGGATTTATCTGGCGAGACATCAGTCTCTTACTAGCGAGTTTTACCCGATTTCCCGGCCCACCACGTGACACAATT
>NC_090736.1:10995975-11005975 GCF_036898095.1 Palaemon carinicauda | reverse complement strand
CAGTCTTCTGCAAAACTAAGAGTAAGTGTTTTTACGGACATAATGCATGCAGGTTTCATGCCCCCTGCAATCTTATTTCCGGTCACCTGCAGTATTGGAACCCGCAGGCCTGCAAAGTATGTCGGGCCCTATTGTCCGAAGGTTTCAAGAAGTCCAAGTCGGTGGAAACTAGGGATGCAGCTCGTTTTAAACTACGCAACTGGGTGAGAGGCTTTTAGAAAATCTCTCCGGGACCTTACCTGCCTAATGACAAGATGCGTAGGTTACTATTTCCAACAGCGAGTAAGGAAATAGTGGTACCCCAGACACGAGGTACGTTTCCCGATGGCCAGATAACTTTCGGGAAGGAGGGCAAAAAGCGCCCACGGGAAGAAGGGGAGAATATCGGGTTGGAATTGCCTCCGTCCCAACAGGCTCATGAGCCAATGACATCGATATCTCCGCCTTCTATCCCTCTTTTAGATGGAATGAACCAGTTATGTGCCCAAGTCAAGAATCTAGTAGAAAATTTGTGCAAACAGAGCACAAAGCAGGAAGCGAGATGCAAGGTTGAGCTTGGCAAAGCTCCACTTGTCGCTCCTAAAGGGTCATACAAAAGACTCGTAGTTCAAGACTTTCTGACATGCTCCACAACCAATCCCTGGAGGTTTGCGGAGCTAATACCGATTTTAAACGGCAAAATCTACATCTCGGAGAAGATGGGTGCTGTTCCTTTGGACAAAATCCAGTTCTGGCCAAGCTTTGACACTTTCCCGAACTGTTTCATTAGACTGAAGGTTGAACCAACATCAGGAAAAGGAACGGAATCAAAGGAGGTTATGATTCTCGGCAATGATAAAGCACAGGCTATCCTATCAAGCTGCATAGAAAAGGCGGGTTACTCGGTGTCGAAGGTATCCACACCGGGTAACAAGCACTCTTCCTTCCTTGCTCCTGCTTCAATTTCATTCCCCTTTACGGAGAAGGCTTTCAAATATGTCACTGAGGCAATAGAGACAGGTAAACCGTGTCCTACACTCAAAGAGTGCAAGCCTCTGTCACTAGCATTTCCCAGACAGGAGAAGAACTGGAAGGAGGCCCATTTCACCTTTTCAGTAGGAAGACTTGAGGCGGATATCGCCAGTCGACAATTTAAGGAAAATCTTCCAAAATTATCTGAGTTTCTCTTACAGGGCGAACAAGAAACAAAGGAGAGACTTGCAGCCTCCTTATCTTTACAGAACTACATAGAGTTCTGTTCGGCTCATCAAGATACCCCAGACATGCTTAAGGTTTTAGCCAAAATTCATATGGCTACTGTACTTTGGTAAAAGACCTTTATGCCCTTATAAAGGCTAGGAGATCATGTAGGGAGTTTGTGTTAGCTAACGCAACAGCGAAACACGATACAAGAAAGCTAATATCTTCCAACATCTGGGGTAAAGACCTCTTTCCTGACGAGGTAGTCAAGGAAGCGATTAAGAACGCCTTTACGGAGAAAGTAGGACTTCTCCAAAAGTGGGGCATCCTTTCAAAAAGAGAATCTTCTAAGGTTTTGGGTCCCCAACCTAAAAGGAAGATGGAGAGGTCTGGACATCCATTTCGAGCAGTTCAACAACGATCCACAGTTGTAGAGACCGAGACATCACAGAAAGATGGTCGAAAAAAGATTCCTACTGATCAGCCGAAGCATAGGAATGCTTCTAGTAGGAGGGAGATTCCTTTAGGATTGCTGGACCTTCGATCCTTGGGTCCATGGCCTAATCAAGATGGGACCAAGTTGAGAGGTGGAGATATCTCTACCACCATTTCCTCTACTCCTCCGATTATCCAAAACCCTCCTGGAGGAGTTTACCTGATAGCTCTAGAGCATACAGGTGGTAAGGAAACTTTAGTCCACCGAATTCCAGGGAAGGACGTTGTGTGTTTACGAGAAGGACTCAAGAAAATTCAGAGTCATTCAGAACTTATCACCATTCAACAAGTCCAAATGGAACAACGAGTCTTGGAGGTTTATCCTCCTGAACATAAGGACCCTGCTGCAGAAAAGGGTGCTTATAGTCTTACCAGACCTGAAAGTCGTCTATTGGCAGCTTCCAGTCAATCACCCTTTCCCCTCCTATCTAAGATTCAGGTTACACAAAGTAACGTATTTCTTAGGGAAGATACTCGTCAGACTAGACAGAGTCTTAGCTGCCTTCGTGAAATTGGCAGACACAGTCATGCAATATTTAAGCCTAAGAAAGGTTCAGGCAACATTGTTCCTGGACAAGAGGCTGGGGTGGGCAGCACCCAAGGTGGCTGGTCTATGAACATCCGAAGAAATGATCCGGTCCCCGGAACATCGTGGATGAAAGATAAATTTCAGATTCCCAAAACGAGATCTGGGAGGAACCCTGTTCTCTCTCCAGTTCGCAATAAAGGTAGGCTGTGTGCTAAGAGCACGGCGGCAAGATGCGCTGGGAACCTGGAAAAAACAAGAATCAAACGCTCGAAGAGGCCTAAAAAGACCGATAGCGGTCCTTCCTTAATTGCTTCCCTAACAAAGGTCAAAGCCCAAAAATCCCAAGACCATGTTGGTCCAGTCATGAGCAGGGAAACTCTCTCCAAGCAGATCAGATTGCCTACAGCTGATCTGGGACTCCGAAGCGATAACGAGACGCTGCAATCGACGATGCTAGGAAACGTCTCATACAGTTTAAGTGTAGTTAGCCATCCCTTACCTAAAGGGATGGCACCTGTCAGCAGTTCACATACAACCGATCCGCAATGTGATAGCGGATGCTCTACTCAGGCTCAGGCCGATAAAGTTAGAATGGTCCACGGACGCAGACCTATTCCCTCCCAGATGAGAACAAGTCCCCGAACTGCAATCCGACCTCTTCATTACGAGTGCTGTCAGGGAACTGCCTTGATATGTAGCCCTATACCAGGATCCTCTAATTTAGATGATAAACATCTTGTCTCTGAAATGGAAGGGATAGACTTAGGATTTCCAGTTCATCCCATCCAATTACCTGCTGAGAGTCCTCAACATGCTGAGATCCTTCCAGGCGGGACAACTCCAGAAGGTTCAGAGATTAGTTGCCTTCAATTTATTATAGAGAACCCAAACCCTTCATTGCATGATTTTCTTGCCCTAGCGGTTAAGGAAAGATTTGGGATCTCAAAAAGCAATATAGAATTCTTAGAGGAATACAAGTCTAAGTCAACTAGAAGACAATATGAGTCATCATGGAAAAAGTGGGTTGCTTTCGTAAAAGCAAAAGGACCGAGAGAGATTTCAATGAACTTCTGCATGTCCTTCTTTATCGATCTTCATAACCAGGGTTTGGCGACCAACACGATAACTATGTGCAAGTCAGCCTTGACTAGATCTCTTCTATATGCCTTTCAAGTAGACTTGGCGAACGAGATCTTTAATAAGATCCCGAAGGCATGTGCGAGGCTTAGGCCTGCTGCACCTCCAAAGCCCATCTCTTGGTCTTTGTACAATGTCCTACATTATGCCTCATCCTTTAAACAATGAAGATTGTTCGCTTAAGGATCTAACCCAAAAGGTTATTTTTCTGTTCGCTATAGCCTCAGGGGCTAGAGTTAGTGAAATAGTGGCCCTCTCTAGGGATGAGGGCCACATTCAGTTCTCAGAAACAGGAGAACTAAATCTCTTCCCTGATCCATCCTTTCTCGCTAAGAATGAGCTACCCACCAAAAGGTGGGGTCCCTGGAGAATCTGCCCTCTGAAGGAAGATGTCTCTGTATGTCCGGTAGAGTGTCTAAAGGTCTATCTTCGTAGAACTTCAGACTTCAGGGGAGGACAGCTCTTTAAAGGAGAAACCTCTGGATCAAATTTATCCCTAAAACAACTGAGGGCGAAGCTCACCTACTTTATTAGTAGAGCGGATCCTGACAGTATTCCCACAGGTCATGATCCGAGAAAGATTGCTTCATCAATGAGCTTCTTTCAGTGTATGGACTTTGAGCGTCTTCGTTAATACACTGGATGGAAATCATCCAGAGTGTTTTACAAACACTATGCGAAACAGGTACATGAATTGAAACACTATGTAGTGGCGGCAGGTAGCGTATTAAAACCTGCTCCCTAATTACTGTTTTAGACACTCAATGGTTTGGTCTTCAAATGTACTCGCACATATACTGGGTGAGAATCATCCACAGTGTTCTACAAACACTATGCTAATCAAGTCCATGATCTGAAGCAGTATGTGGTGACGTCGGGTAGAATACTTAACCCGCCGTCTAATTCTACGATGAACAGATAATTGACTGGGACTGTCAATTAAAGGGAGAAGAGGTCATCCCTCTTAGGGTGTGGCCTCCTTTGATCAAGTGTTACCATGGTGACACTAGCTCTGTTCAAAATTCCAGGTGTGGAATTATATAGATGGCACTAGTGCCGGTGTACATAGTACACAGTGCCGATAAAAGTAACCAGTACAGGTATTTTGAAGAGTATTTGTCTTTAATTCTCTTCAGTCCGAGAGTGCCACTCATCATTTCTTGCTTCCCAAGAAAGAAAGATAATCTCTGTACAGGTTACATGTATAGTTCCATTATCATGCTACATTCATTTTACTTACGAGTAAACGTCTATTAGAATGTAATTGCGTCCCAACTCGCCTGACAATTGCATGTTTAAAGTCCAGAGTATGTACTTTTATATATTTGTATGCTCACAAACAATGAAATTAAGAAACACTGTTAAGTATTTGGTAATTTTCACAAACTACTAGACGGTTTGTTCATCTGGTGTATTCTTATGTTTGTCCATACAATGTATGCTTACCTTGAGACCCCTCTTTCTACCGTCTAGAATGACTCTTCCCTTTAGGGGGCAGGAAGCACTAACATCGGAGATGATTAGTGATAATGACGGATAACGGTAACGTCATTTGTCTCGATTGATCCAAATGATCATAGAAAGGTTGTCCCAAGGTTAAGGCACTGATGAAAATCCACAGATACATTAATGCTTTGGTATACTTCCATCAGGACGACATGGCTTGAGCCCCAAAAACAGATTTTGAGCTAAGTGAAAAATCTATTTTTGAGTGAGATTGCCATGTCGTCCTGATGGACCCACCCGTCTTTCTTAAAAGAAAAGATCTTCACAGTTCCCTTCCTTACCTACTGTATCTGTAGCTCCACGCTCAATGCTACAAGGAATGTCCGCCATCCTGGGAGTGGCGCTGGGGTGGCTGTCAATAGTAGTACGGGAACGGGGGTAACCTTGTTACGGCCCCCTTCTATTCTTTTGCCACGCCCCCCCCCTCGAAGCGTTAATACTGTTTGGGGCGAAGATTGCTATGTGACATGTCAAGAATACGTCCTCTGATATACACGATATCCTTGAGAAAATTTAAGGATATTCGCTCCAGGAGTTAGAATTCTGGGACCCGAAGGGTAATTCTCTTGGAATATCACTGTAGTATATAATATATCCTTTAGAAGCTACCTTAGGAACTTCCATCAGGACTACATGGCAATCTCACCCAAAAATAGATTTTTCGCTTCGCTCAAAATCCGTTATATATATTATATATATTGTAAGGACAGTGAGACAAGTGTCACCAAGATCAACTGATGATTTATTCAAATGTGCTCGGGAGTATATTACATGGTGCGGATGGAAAGGTAGGATGGCGCTGGGGCCAAATCAGATTGAAGTGCCCGCCAAAATATATGTGTTTTCTTACACTTACAAATATACGAATTATGAGTTAACAGAAACATGTAATGAAATGATACATATGTCAAAATGTAGCTCTGATGGAGCGGAATACATATACATGGGAAACCACGGTGTGGCGAAAGGAGAATTCAAATAAATAAATAGTTTGTTGATTTTCTGGACGACGAAGGGAGCGGTGTCCTTACAAGTACTCCCCCCCAAGACATCGGGCGGCGTAGAGGGCTGATGATCAATCTTCGTATCTTTTCGGGCGTCGGAGGGTTCCTCTTGTTTTTGAACGGAGGGGCGCGCCGGTGGTCGGCGTAAGGATCTCTTCCTCTTGTCGTCGTTTGATGATTTTTCTTTCGTTGGGCGCCTTGTTTTGAGGTGGAACTCTGGATCTGCCAGGTCCGGCGGAGGCGGTGCTGCTTCCTTCGAGAAACGCTGGTTTCACGCGGTCTATTGAGACCCAGTCCTCTTGGCCATGGACATCGAGAAGGAAGGCTTTCGTTGTCTTCTTAATTACCCGGTAGGGGCCTCGATAAGGTCTAGTTAGTGGTTGTCGATGAGCGTCGACACGGACGAAAACGTACCCGCAGTCATCCAGGTTTTTTGGCTTGAAGTGCTTGGTTCGGTCCTGGTAAGTTTTGAGACATGGCATGAACTTCCTGGCGATGTCCCTTAAGTGATCCAGCTGCGTGTCGTCGGTTGATGAGGGAAAGAATTCGCCAGGAACTGCGAGCGCCTCCCCGTAAACCTTTTCGGCGGGCGAAGGTTCGCCGTCTACGCGAGGGGCGGTGCGAAGGCCGAGGAGTACCCAAGGAAGTCGTGATTTCCAGTTCCCGTCGGTGCAGCTCGCCATCAGGGACGCCTTGAGGGCGCGGTGAGTTCTTTCGACCATGCCGTTTGCCGCGGGGTTGTATGCCGTGGTGCTGTGGAGCGTCGTCCCCATCAGGTTCGCCAAAGCGAGCCATATTTCTGAGAGGAAAGCGGGGCCTCTCTCTGTGGTGATGTCGTCAGGAACGCCAAACCTGCTCACCCAGCTTGACAGGAGGGCTTCGGCGCATGCTTGAGTCGTAGTTTCGGTCATCGGCGATGCCTCCAACCACCTCGTGGAGCGATCGATGATCGTAAGCAGGTAGCGAGCAGATCCAGAAGGGGGCAATGGTCCCACGACGTCGATGTGTATGTGACCGAAACGTCTTTTTGGCTGGGGAAAATCGCCTACCCCCGATTCGGTGTGACGGCTGACTTTGCTTGACTGGCAGTTGATGCATGACTTCGCCCATTCCCGGGCGTCCTTTTTTATCCCTGGCCAGACGAACTTTTCAGATAGAAGGCGAGCGGTGGTGCGTCCTGAGGGGTGTGAAAGTCCATGGATGATATCGAATATTTTCCTTCTGCAGGAGGCTGGTATCCAGGGACGTGGGCGGCCCGTGCTGGTGTCGCAAAGAATAGTTACTCTTGCTGGTCCGAGGGGAATCGCACTTACCTTGAGCGCGGATGGCCCCGTCAGGTGATCCTGTGCTTCTCGGTCGGTGCGTTGTTCGGTTGTGAGATTGGCGTAGTCGATTCCCTGGTGGATTGCGTCAATTTCAATCCTTGAAAGGGCGTCCGCGACTGGGTTTTTCTTTCCTGGGACGTAACGTAGGGTGCACTCGAATTCGGCGATTGATGCGAGATGACGTTGTTGTCGGGAGGACCATGCGTCTGTCGATTTCGCGAAAGCGTGTACGAGGGGTTGATGGTCCGTCGCGATTGTGAAGGGAGTGCCCTCCAAGATGTGCCTGAAGTGGTGGACGGCGAAGTAGACAGCGAGAAGTTCTCTATCGAAGGTGCTGTATCTTGTTTTGGCGGGTTTCAATTTCTTGCTGAAGAATGCCAGCGGTCGAGGAGAACCATCGACGAGTTGCTCCAGCACAGCCCCACAGGCGACGTTGCTGGCGTCGGTCGTTAGTCGCAGGGGCGCGTTGTCGTCGAAATGAGCCAGAGTGGTGGCATTCCCGAGGGCATCCTTCGTCCGGGCGAATGCCTGTTGCTGGGGCAAACCCCACTCGAGTTTTTTCGCTTTTCCTTTCAGGACGTTGTCGAGGGGTGACAGGGTTTGTGCGATGTTGGGGATGAAGCGCCTGTAGTAATTGACCATCCCCAGGAACTCCTGAAGTTGGCGGATGGTCGTAGGTATCGGGAACTTTCTGATGGTGTCGACCTTCGTTGTCATGGGTTTTACCCCACACGAGGATACGCGGTGACCAAGGAAATCCACTCCTTCCGCACCGAACGTGCATTTGTCGAAACGTACGACCAGGCCGTTCTCCTGTAGGCATTTAAGGACGGTGCGGACGTGCCTCCGGTGTTCCTCCTTGGTTTTCGAGAATATCAGGATGTCGTCGACGTAGCAGACGCAGAAAGGTAGGTCACCCAGAATGCTATCCATTAGTCGTTGGAAGGTCGCCCCGGCGTTGCGTAGACCGAAGGTTGAGTATGCGAAGGTGTTGGACCCAAACGGCGTTACAATGGCAGTTTTCGGGATGTCTTCCGGAAATACGGGGACCTGGAAGTAAGACTTGAGGAGGTCCATCTTGGTAAAATACTTCGCGCCGTGCAACGCGTTCGTTAGGTCCTGCATGTTGGGCAGCGGGTAGTGATCGGGCGTTGTGATGAGGTTGAGGCGCCTGTAGTCGCCGCAAGGTCTCCAGGACCCGTCCGGCTTTTTTACCATGTGTAGGGGCGATGCCCAGGGGCTCGTTGCTTTCTTACAGATACCCATGTGTTCCATGTCCTCAAAGGCGCGTTTGGCATCCTTCAGTTTCTGGGGCGGTAGGCGGCGGAATTTGGCGTGTGTAGGAGGTCCTGTCGTTGTGATGTGGTGGTAGATCCCGTGCTTGGACGGGGAACCTGGCAAGTGTTGGAGCTCGGGCTTGAAAACCTCGGGAAATTCTTGTAGGAGGTCGGCGTAGGGGTGCGTCGTTACGGCGGATACGGACATTGTTGCAGGGCCGTGTTCTAGGGCGCGGGACTGGCAGGTTCCCGTGTCGATGAGACGTTTGTTAGCGACATCGACGAGGAGTTCGTGGTGGGCGAGGAAATCCGCACCGAGGAGGGGGCGATTGACGTCAGCGATGGCGAAGGGCCAAGAATACGAACGGCCCATGATAGAAATCTTGAGGGTCCTAATCCCATAGCACAGTATGGGAGATCCGTTGGCGGCGATGAGTGAGGGAGCGTTTTTGTCGGGACCACGGTCTAGGTCGGACTTGGAAGGTGGGAACGTTGACTGCATTGCGCCGGTGTCTACCATGAGTCTACGGTTGGAAATGGTATCGAGGATATAGAAACCATTCTTGTTTTGGTTACCTGCGGCTGCGATGGTGGCAGGTGGATGCTTCTGGCGTCATCTTCTAGGGAAACTGCATGGTGCTCTACATTTCTTGGCGTCGCTGCCGAACTGTTGGTGGTAGAAGCACCATGCTGGGTTAGTCCTAGGGTTCGGTCGCGTTGGTTGCGGTGGTTTCTTTCTTGATAGAATGTTGATTTTGTCGTCCTCAGGGGCCGTTGCCGAGGAGTCTATGGAAGAGCAGCTGCTGAAGGAGGAGAACGAAGGCGGTGTTGACGATGATGCTCCGAGGCGAGATGCTTTGGAGGCCTCGTGGAGCTTCTGAGCCTTCAACAGGAGTTCGTTCATCGGGAGCGTGTCGGCGTCTGTCAATCGGGCCCTTACGTCCTGTGGTAGGCGTCGAAGAAAAATCTCGCGAGATAAGCTAATCTCACGTCGTCGGCCGTTGCTGTCTGTTTCGGGGAGCAAGAGCAGGCCGGTTAACTCGTCCCACGCCTCGACATGAGAGGTGTCACCCATGGGCTTGCTGGCGAGGTCCAGGACTTTCTGTGCCCTTGCTGAGACGGAGAGGGAGTAGATACCGATGAGTTTCGTTCTCAGGTCGTCGTATGAAACTTGGCCGGCCTGGGCATCGAGCCATGGGGAAATCTTGTCGAATACCTCTTCAGGTACGGAGGTGAGAACGATGTCAGCCTTGGCGCAGGAGTCGCTGAGTCTAGCGACACGGAAGAGTACGTCTGCTCTCAGGAACCAGGAAGCGGTGTTGTATTGAGAAAAGGGCGGCAGTTTGACTTTGGGCGTGGAGGCGAGGATGTTGTTTGCGATGGGCGTGTTGCTTCCTGCATCGTGGCCAGACGACGAGTCGGCGAAGAGGTGAGAAGTTGATATGTCGGTTAAGCTCATCCTACTGCCTTACATGCACCGAAGTGTGGGAGAACCAAAGGCAGGCTCATGCCTAAGGTAACAGAGTATAGAGAAGGTAGCACGGCCCT
>NC_090736.1:10927894-10992975 GCF_036898095.1 Palaemon carinicauda | reverse complement strand
ATTGGCGAATTGACGTTAACGCAATGCCCCCAAATGATTGACGCCCCCAGCTTTAGTAGCAAGGTGTCTATAGTGTCCAGAGGATATGGGAGACTGGAAAGGAATCTACCTATAATTCAAATCTTTTGTATTAAAGATATCAGCAACTTTTCTCCTTACCTTCTTACAGTGTCTGGGACCAGGAATATTCTCGGATTTGATCTCACTTATTAGAGATTTCATATTCTAAGCTTTGATTTGTTGTATAAGGGTAATTTCACTATTCATAATAACCCCATTTGATTATCTAATATTGTAAAATATCCAAGGTTATTCGTTTATAAGGTATTGTGGTTATGTCAGTTTGGTATAAGATGCATCCTGGTATTTCTCAATATCATTTTCATTTAGTTTTTATGAATATCCATCTACTTTCCCATAAGCTACTGTGCCTACACAAGCCAGTCATTTTTCCCATAACACTGCAGATTCCAACCATTCATTACTGATTCCTTGGTGCGTTCCTCCCATAACAAAAGCCCAGTTGCCAAGCCATCCTCCTCTGGTATAAACAACCCCAAAGCACTTCAACCATTAAGGGTGTTATTGAAGAAATCTAGGACAGAAAGTTCTACACACTTGGAAGCTTCAGAACAGGAGAGCACAATTTATTGTACCTTTGGAGTGGCACTAACTGTTTCCACTCTAGGAGCCACAAGGGAGTGAGAAAATGGAATATTTGGAAATGAGGTTCCTCTTAATGAGAGAATGCCTTGATGAAGTCATTGAGCTTCAGCACAGCATTTCACTCCCGTGCTGAAACTTGGTGACGGGCAAGAGGGCTCTCGAACTTGGGGAAATTACTCCCCCAGTTTGAATCTAAATTTCTCTCTTTCTCCTTTTTCTTTTTCTCAATATTACTTCGACCTTATCCTAATTTCATAAACTTTCTTTCGTCTTGCTTTCCAAACTCAATGAGAAAAATTTCCCTCATTATATATGTGTATATATTATGTACATATATATATTATTATTATTTTTTTTTTCTTTCCTATGGCTTGGATGTTTCTCATCCATTGTAGCCCCGGCGTGGATGTTCATACATCCTATATTGCTGCCTGCTTTGATGAGTGGGAGGAGGTGTCACGGTTGGGAGGTGTTTGCATTCAAAGCTATATGTGAGAGTATTGGATGATTTCAGCCATCCCGAAGATGGTTTGGACCTTTTTGGCGGAACTATTCTCAAGTGTTGGGTCTTCGGAATCCAGGGGGATCCAATGCTTGGGGTAGGACTCTCGGCTTTTGGCCGGAAGCCCGTCATTACAGATATGGGGAGGATGATTCCATAATTTCTTGGTCTCAGTCCTAACAGGCGGGTTCAGCTTACACCTGTGCCTCTATATCTATTTTGATGCTATCCTTCGGGTAGGGTATGGAGTGGACTATCTGGGAAGTATACTCTCATTGTGCCGATAGTGGAAAGTGCAAATTTCCTTTCTGGCGTGTGATGGCCTAACATTCTCGAGCAGGTACATCTAAGTAACCCTTTTCTCTCTCTCTCATCTAATGGATTCTTTAAGCAATGAACCCCCATCCCCTGGATACGCTGACTCTCCCCCGGCACTGTTGACGACCTCTTCTAATTCAATTAAGGAAAATTCTGTTGACGACTTAGGAACAAAAAAGGACCCCTCTACTAATGTTTCAAAACCAATTAAGTCGGGTAACAAAGGGAAACTAAGAATCCTTCATGTTACCCAAATTCCAATAAATACTGATTATGATATGATATATAAAGCATTTAGATGCTATGGAGTGATAAAAGAAATTAGAATGAAACTTGAAAATGAAAAATGGCATTCATGGATAACTTATGATAATCATGAAGAAGCATTCAATGCAATATGTAACATCAATGATATCAAAATTAATAACCTAAATGTCATGGGTGCCCTATGTGATAAGATACCAAACAGTTTGGATGTATATAGACCTGCTGACTGGTTTGAGAAAGATATCGATTTAACTATGCTCCCCCAAAGAAAGCCAAAACCACCAATGTGGCTTGTTGCCGAGCCTAAAGGGAGTAATGGGAATTATTTTAAAATTAGCAAACTAATTCAGAAAAAGGTAGGAACCATTGCACCAGGTGATATATCTCGCTTTGGGAAAAATAGCTTCCTAATCCATGCTAAATCATTCACGCAATCAGTAATACTGTCTAACCTTATGACAAACAGTGATGAGGATATGTTAGATGTCAAACCCCACCTAAACTTTAGTTACGGAAGGGGAGTAGTCTTCAATAAAGATCTTTACGAATTTACAGAAGAGGAAATACTAGCCATGTGCCCATTAACAGTGTGGAAAGTCCATAAGATTCCTGGGACGTCAATGATTATCCTTACTTTCCAGGATGCTGATGTGCCTTTCCACATCGATATTGAAAATGAAAGAATAAAAGTTCGACCTTTTAAACAAAAGCCCTTACAATGCTTCAAATGTTTCAAATTTGGACATCCTTCTAAAGTTTGTAAAAATGAAAAAATGTGTAGCATCTGTGCCAGTCCCTATCATGGAGAGTGTACACTTGAGCCCAGCTGTTTGAATTGCAATTCAAACCATCAATCCACTGACAGGAGCTGTGAGATTTATAAGTTTGCAGAAGCAGCCCTCAACAAATCCAGTGTAGAACACATAAGTGTAGGACATGCCAAAAGACTACTGAAAAAACCAAACAGCTATGCAAATGCACTGAAATCAAGAGAAAATATACCACAGGAGACATCGAACTCACATAGTGCTGCCAGTAATTCCCAAAAAGGAAATACATCATCTAATGATAGTAGAGTTTTACGTGACAAGGTAAGCATATTGCCTTCCAAGGCTTTACCACTGTGTATTAAAACTGCAACACTGCCCACTTCTATACAAACTTCATCCCCCATTACCAACAATAGTACTAACCTTTCTTAGGCCATGTCCTTGCCTGATTTGATGGAAGTTCCACCCGAAACAAAGTTACCAGGTGCACCTATGGTAGGGAAGGTGCAAAAACCTGGTAAATCCTCACCACTGATAAATAGGAAAAGAGAGAGACCTCCATCTCTCTCTCCACCCTCCATTAGAAACGTCAGGGTTATGACATCAAATAAATTTGATGTTTTGTCTGTTGATGTTTCTAATGGACCAGAAGATAAACTGAATAAATCAGAAATTCAAGTTGAGGTCCACCATCCACCTCAACAAATAGAACAAAAGGATACAAAGAAAAACACAAACCTAAAACCCATTATAACAAGACCACCTCTGAAGAAACCTACAGGCAATAATGTTAGATTAAAAACTGCTAATGGGAAGACCTCATCCAAGATGTCTTCCAGAAATAATCCATAGTTTTCTCCTCCATTTTGCAATGGAACTGTCAGGGTTTGAGGGCCAAATATGAAGAACTTAAGCTCCTAATTCATGAGCATTCCCCCATAATTGTATGTCTACAGGAAAGTATGCTTGATTCTAACACTCCTAGTCCTCGAGAGTATGTTAGCTATAGAACACCATATAATCAACAAGCAGGGAGCCATGGCGGAAGTCTCATGTACATTCGTCGAGATGTTCCCCAAATACCTATGTCTATACATACAACCCTGCAGGCAGTTGTTGTACAAATTGATATAGGGAGAAAATATACAATTTGCTCTCTGTACTTACCTCCAAATGATATTATTTTATATGATGACTTAGCAGAGGTCATTCAACAACTCCCTCAACCATTTCCCTTACTGGGAGATATGAATGGTAGACATCCTTTATGGGGTGATATCCTAGCAAACACAAGGGGCAATATTATCTCATCAATTGTGGAGAATGAGGATGTGGGACTCCTTAATACAGGAGAGCCCACACACTTCCATGTTCAGACAGGTACCTTGTCATGCATTGACCTTTCAATTGCAAGCTCTAACTGTCTTCTTGATTTTGATTGGAGGACATTAGATGATTGGCATACTAGTGATCATGCACCAATCATTATAAACACCAACAATGGTCCACCTTTACAGAGATCGCCACGATGGAATCTTGACAAGGCGGACTGGGAAAAGTTTCGTGAGCTAAGCGAAATTGAGGGGGATGCTGAACAGGTTGAAAATATCGATGATGCCATAGACTTACTGAATGGAACTCTCTATACAGCAGGTGTCAAATCAATTCCCAAAACAACAGGGTTATTCAAACGACGACCAGTCCCGTGGTGGTCTTCAGAACTAACTGCCCTCCACAGAGCCACAAGAAGATCTCTAACACGATTGCGTAGACTCCGAACTGATGAGAATTTAATTATGTACAAGAAATGTAGAGCACAGTTCCGTCGTGCCATGAAAGAAGCAAGGCGCCAGTCATGGATGTCTTTTGTTTCCTCCATTAACAGTAGAACACCACCATCTGCTGTGTGGAGGAAAGTAAAAAAGATAGCTGGCAAATTCACCCCCAACCCACCACCAGTGTTGAAGGTGAATGGTCAGTATGTAACTGAAGCAAATGATGTTAGCAATGCCCTGGCTAATCATTTTTCAAATGTATCCAACAAGTGTGAAGGAGCCCCTGGTCACCAGTATAGGAGCACTGAAGAAAAGAAAATTTTAAATTTTGCAACAAGAAGGGAAGAGTCGTATAATTCTCCTTTCACTGAAAGAGAATTTGATTCCGCACTTGCTCATTGCAATGATACAGCCCCTGGACCCGATGGAATTCCATATGCAATGATTAAACATGTACATTTTAATACAAAGCTATTTATTTTAAACATTATTAATAGAATATGGCATGATCATAGTTACCCAAGTGTTTGGGAACTAGCCATTATTTTAGCCTTTTTAAAACCCGGTAAAGACAAGTTTTTAGCAGCAAACTATCGTCCTATTGCATTGACATCTTGTTTATGTAAAAACATGGAGAAGATGGTCAATGCAAGGCTGATATGGTACCTTGAAAAGAAAGGTATTTTATCACCAATTCAATGTGGATTCAGAAAAATGCACTCAACAACTGATGTGTTGATACGACTTGAGTCTTCTATTTGTGAAGCCTTTGCTTCCAAACAGCACCATGTTACAGTATTTTTTGACCTTGAAAAGGCATATGATACCACATGGAGATATGGTATACTTAAAACCATTCATGAATTGGGATTGAGAGGAGAGCTGCCACTATTTATTCAGGCATTTCTTTCACGTAGAGTTTTTCAAGTGAGAGTTGGGGAAGCTCTATCAGAGAGTAAGTGCCAGGAAGAAGGAGTTCCTCAGGGTAGTGTGCTGAGTGTAACCCTTTTTGCACTAGCAATTGATGGGATATCCTCAGCAATTCCCCAGGATGTTCTCTCAACATTATTTGTGGATGATCTCTCAATATCATTTGCTGGCACTAGAATGGCAATGGTTGAGAGAAAAATCCAACTCTCTATTGATAAAATTATCCAGTGGGCTGACATGAATGGATTTAAGTTCTCGACAAGTAAAACTACCATTGTCCATTTTTGTCGTATCCGGGGAGTACATCCAGACCCGGATATATACATTAAAGGTCAACGGATACCATGTGTATCGGAAACCAAATTTTTAGGTTTGATATTTGACTGTAGACTTACATGGGTTTCTCACCTAAAAGCGCTAAAAGCTAAATGTGTTGAAGCTCTGAATATCTTAAAAGTATTGTCCCATACATCATGGGGGCCAGACAGCAATACTATTTTAAAATTATACAAGGCCTTGATTTTTTCCAAAATTAGTAATGGTTGTGAGGTATATTCTTCAGCCACCCCAAGCCGGTTAAAAATATTAGACTCGATACATCATGCAGGTATTAGATTGTCTACTGGAGTTTTTAAAACCTCGCCTATCCCAAGTCTCCTTGTTGATGCTGGAGAGTTACCTCTAGACCTTTACCGAATGTCTTCCATTCTTCGGTATTGGTTTAGATTGCAAAGACTCCCTAACTCTCTAGCCTTTCAGACTGCAAGCCTTGTAAGACAAGCATCATACTTTGAGTTGCACCCAAAATCTCCTCAACCTTATGGCTTTCGGGTGAAACGATTATTAAATAGTCTGGATATAATTAGAAATAAGGTACTTCCATTCAAGGTATCATCAACGCCTCCATGGAAGTTACCAGAGATATCTTTTTGTAAATATTTTATTGGAGATAAGAAGAATATGTCAGACATAGAAGCCAGGTCTCTTTTTAATGAACATGTTAAAGAACATAGAGGATCAACTTTTATCTATACTGATGGCTCCAAATCTGATGCTGGCGTTGGATTTGGAGTACATAGTAATGGTTTTAATTGTAGAGGTGCACTTCCTCTGACCGCTTCCATATTTACTGCCGAACTGTATGGCATATTAACTGCTATTGAGAAAATAGCGTTGGAAAAGGAGGGTAATTTTACTATTTTTAGTGATGCAAGGAGTGTCCTTCAAGCTATGGAAGTTTTTAATTCTAATAACCCTCTAGTTTTAAAGATTTTAGAATGGCTTTTCCTTATTGGACGGAGAGGTATAACAGTTCAATTTTGTTGGGTTCCAGCACATGTAGGTGTGTCCGGGAATGAGAAGGCAGATTCACTGGCTAAGGAGGCTGCATCCGAGTTGCTGCCAAGAAGGTATCCCATTCCCTGTAATGATTTCTTACCTGACATCAAGAAATTGGTTTGCAATAAATGGCAACAGCAATGGGATAGTCAAGAGGGCAATAAAATGAGGGAAGTAACAAATGACATATCTCCTTGGAGGTATAATATGATGCCCCGAAAATGGGAGACGTCTCTTTGTCGTCTCCGTATTGGTCACACTCGGTTGACACATGAGTTTCTGCTGAAGGGCCAACACCAACCGTATTGTGACAACTGTTTAGTAAGGCATTTGTTGACCGAATGCCCCAATTATAACATCTTGCGGAATAGATATTTGTTTGAGGCTCGAGGTGAGGGTGGCAGGTTCATCCTTGCCAAGATTCTTGGAAATGATGTGTCCTACCATGCAAGTGGTATTTTTAGATTTCTTTCAGAAGCAGGTCTTCTGAAAAATATTTAACTTTTATGACATTCAATTTTTATGATTTTAATTGAATACTCTTTAATTTTTTATTTTATTTCATTTTTTACTTTTGTATACATAAATTAAATGTTACCGGCGTCAATGACCTTAGATGTCAGGATGCCTGAAAACTTTAAATCATTCATTCATTTGGAAATGAGGTAGCATATTGGGCATAAGAGTTAGCATACCACCCCTAGTGTGCATAGCTTCAAGTTTGTTGAATGATCTTCGCTCTTCTTTTGAGACCGGTCAAGATTCCTCCTCCTGCTTATAAGATGAAGGCAGTAAATAAGAATGTGTAGACTGTTGATATTACTGGAAAGAAAATGGGATTAGGTCATGCTGTGTCCATCTCTCTCTCTCTCTCTCTCTCTCTCTCTCTCTCTCTCTCTCTCTCTCTCTCTCTCTCTCTCTCTCTCTCTCTCTCTCTCTCTCAACAAATAATATTTTAACTCATTCAATATAAATTACTAATACAAATTACATCAGCTCTAATTTGTTATACAATATCATAATTTTACTTATGTTGCAAGTTTATTTTGCCTTTAGTGATCTACATTTGTCTCCTGTAACTACAGGTATTCTATAAATAATCTATAGATATTTACACACAATATTTTGTAGCATTGACACAGTCAAAATTATCCTTTTTTTTTATTGGTTACAAATTAATCCACAAAACTTCAGATATTTCCTTTGTTGTGAGTCTTTAAATTTAAGAAAAATCATTGCCTTCATCAGTCTACATTGTTTTGCTGTTAGTGTCATTTACGTAACTTTACAGTCTTGGGGAGGAAATGAATGGGATAGTTATGGAATTTTTAGACTCGTAGGATGAATCAAAAGAGTTTATCTTAAGGGATCTGTTGGTAGGCCAATATATTGGAGTATAGGAGGAAAAACACTAAATCCTGAAAAAATTCAGAGCTTCATATGGCAATGGAAAATATGTATACGAAATATTTTGTCAGAATTCCTCTTAATTTCCTGTTTATAAGGTGAAGGTAACAAATAAGAAATTGTGGACTGCTGATATTACTGGAAAGAAAAAGGTAGTTCATGCTGTGTCAATGTATCGTATCTCTCTCTCTCTCTCTCTCTCTCTCTCTCTCTCTCTCTCTCTCTCTCTCTCTCTCACTCTCTCTCTCTCTCTCTCTCTCTCTCTCTCTCAAAAGATTTTGTGAATCTTAATTATGTGGTATTACTAGTATATTAATTTTTTAACTTATCTTTTTCAGTCGGCAGCAGGAAGTCCAATGATGGACCTTTCCCTGACTCCCATGTGTATGACATCCATGTCCTTCAGGGTTTGTGTAATGTATTTTATATTAATAAGAATTGATTCTGATTTGGGTGTTTTTATATACGTTTATATTTGTAAGTCATGGAATACAGAACAGTACAGTACATAATCCTACTTATGTTGCATGTTAATTTTGCCTTTGGTGATCTACATTTATCTCCTGTAACTACAGGTATTCTATAAATAATATATAGATATTTACTCTTTATTTTGTAGCATTGACACAGTCAAAATTACCATAAATTTTTTCATTGGATACACATTAATTCACAAAACTTCAGATATTTATTTTGTTGTGAGTCTTTAAATTTAAGAAAAGTCATTGCTTTCATCAGTCTACATTGTTTTGCTGTTAGTGAAATTTTTGGGCTCGAGCCATGTCTTCCTGATGGAAGGTCCTTTAGGCAGCTTCCTACTGTATAATATTTCTCTGAGTGATATTACAAGAGAATTACCGTCAGGTATCACAGGGTTCTAACCCCCGGAATGACTATCCTAAGATATCGTGTATAATCAGGGACGTATCCGTAGGTAACCATAGATATCTGCACCCCAAACAGACTTTAACCCAGTCTAGGGATCTAAGGTGGAGGATAGGTGAGGAGCCGTTACATATCCTCTCCGTTCATAGTACTACTCATCCCTGATAAACTTATTCCAATTTTTACAGCTTACCTACACGTTCGTTTCTTTGTCAAGAGTTCCTTTTTTCAACTTTTTGAAGTTTTTTCCTCGCATGATGGCCTCCCTTGAGTGGTTAAAGTTGAGTAACCTTCTCTTTCACAGTTTGATTTAGCTGTAACTGCTTTTGATCCCATTGGGGAGTGGTCATTTGACTTTTTATGGTGATGAGGGAGCGGGCTGCTCAGAGTCCAGCTAGCGTTTGGGCATCATTTTGTGTGCATTTCTGCTCTTTTTATTTTATGTTCACTTAGTATTATTGCACTAGTGTTACGTTAGCTAGATTTGTTTTGGCACTGCGATGCCTTGGACTCTGTTTAGTGTTTGCTTTTACTACGTTTTATGGTAGTTTAAGTTTTAGTTTTATGCGTGTTTGTCCCGGCTAGCCTAGCTTAGAGAGTGGTGGTTTTGTCAAGAGACGGGTTCGGCAATAGTGATGAGGCCGTTCTTAATGGTCTCTTGGGCAGCGTTTTTTTTTTTTTTTTACCCTTAAAGGGTTTTTTCCTCGGTTATACTAGTTTACTGAGCCTATTATGTCTGCTACCTTTGATTCTCTGGTTTTTTCGGCCTATTAGGCTTTGCCTAGCCGTCGTTGGCGAATCCGTTAGTCCGCCATGCTGCATTCGTTTACGATCTCCCATGCTAGGACTGTGCAGTCTTTATGAGTTCCCCTTCAGGAAGGGTGAGCTCCTCGTGTGTGTGCAGACTTTCCATGCTACATACATTCTTGATCTCCCATGGTTGGACTGCAGTTTTTTGGAGTTCCCCATTGCGAAGGGTGATCTCTCCTTGTCGGTGTTCCGACTTACCTGTTCTGCCGTTCCTTCATAGCCTCTGGGATTTTTTCGATTTACCTGTGGCATTGACCTATTAGGCTTAGCCATTCTGCATTCGCTCGTGATCTCACGTGCTAGGTCTGCGCAGTCTTTTGGAACTCCCCTTTGCGAAGGGTGATTTTATCATGTCAGTGCGCCGACTTCCATGAAATGCTGTATTTCTTAGCTTCTAAGATTTCTCGATCGGACGGCGGCCGCCGTCTCTGACGGCATGGCGTTTATTTTGATGCATGGGTATAGCTTCTCCCTGTTGTCACCTCTCTTTTTATCCCAGTCTTTCCGGGACGGACATTGCATGGATTTTATTATTATGCTGCTGTGTTTTTTGCTTTTTTGATCTTGGGAGTTGGTTCCCTCTGGGATCTGACCTTCCATGGCTGTCATTGTGTCTCTCCCTGAGGGGTGAGCTATCAGAGTGATGACAGTACCATTGTCTGCGGCTTTGCCGCCACCTTTTGGCACACTATCCTATTGTACCTGTACTGGCGATGCGTTGCTGCTTGCAGCACTGCCTCCCCTGACGGCGCTGCCTTCAGCTAAGGCATGGTTTTTTTCTGCAGGAACCATTGCCGTTTGTCTCCGCCGCCCTAGGCACCTGTGCCCGTAATGGTGTTGCCGTTATTGGCGGCAGGGCTAGTACTTGTCTGTAGGAGGGGTTCACTGTACCACCGCCTTAAGTCACATATGAGGTTGGCGACGATGTTTTTACCCCCTAGCGATGCTGGTGCTTCCGGCAACACTGGTATATCTGGCGCACATGCCTATGGCAACGTCTGAATAACGGTTATGGCCTCCTTTCGACACCCAAATATAGATTTTTCCTACGTCAAAATCTGTTTTATAGTACCCGTTCTGGCGATATGTCGCTGCTTACCGCTGTGCCGCCACTGGCAACACTGCCTCTCTTTTGGCAAGGTGCTTTCTACGGAAACCCTTGACCGTTATCTCCGCCGCCCTTGGGCACTTTTGCCACTGACGGCATTGTCGTTACTGGCAGCAGGGTTCTTACTAGTCTATGGGTATGGATATCGGCTCTAGTGCCTTAGGGCACATAAGATGTTGGCGGCAATGCCGTTCCTAAGTACCGGCAACGCCTGTACCTGTAGGGCCCATGCCTTTCTGCTCTTTTTTTTATCTGAGACTGTCTTACATAACTAAGATGAGTTCTCTACTTACTGTAGGTGAATTCTACTACAGGTTAACATAAAAGCCTTACTCCTTTAATGTTTGAGGCTTCTTTATGTAGGTTGGGCATGGGAACTCCTTCTACGAAAGGGTTCTAGGCTCCTGCACTGAATAACCATTTCTTCTTCTTCTTTGTCTATGTCTTTTCCCACTTCTATGTTATTATTATTATTATTATTATAATTATTATTATTATTATTATTATTACTACTACTACTAGCCAAGCTACAACCCTAGTTGGAAAAGCAAGAGGCTATAAGCCCAAGGGCTCCAATATGGAAAAATAGCCCAGTGAGGAAAGGAAGTGAGGAAATAAATAAATGATGAGAACAAATTAACAATGAATCATTCTAAACACAGTAACAATGTCAAAACAGATATGTCATTTTTAAACTATTAACAACATCAGGGAAAATACAGAGTGGAATAACTCTCGTATGTAGAGCCGGAGTCAGTGAATATTTACACTAACTCCTCCACTTGTAGAATATTAATACTGCACGGTAATAATCAGTATCCCGATGATCTAGGATTCATCAGGATGTTGAAGGAATACTTCACCTAAACATTTTATTCGGTCTCAGCTATAGACTGTGAAAGGATACACAGAGTATGTTGGAAAGATTTATACTACTGTATCATTGTATACTGTAGATTTCTAACTGCTGTATTGTTATACTGCAGGAATACTAGCTACTGTATTGTCATATACTATAGTTTTACCGGTATACTACCAGGGTAAGGCTGGTGCCTGGAGGCACTAACTGATAGGGAGAGAGAAAGGATGGGAAGGAGTACTCCGTATTATTATAGTTTAGTAGAATAATTAGGAGTGTAGGTGGCTACTGCCTTCTACAGCCTTCCTCCCGGAATGGGAAATCTAATGGAAAGGGAGGAATACATTGATTCTAGCTTCCATCCATCCACAAATTCTGTTGCCAGCTGTACTGTCGGTTACAAGGTTTATGGATGGCAGTCCAAGAGAGGACTGAAGAATTCTCAACAGTATAATTGGTTTCTCACCGGCAGCCGTCAGGGCCGGCTCAACCTTTCCTGAAGCTTGGCTTCCGTTAGGGAGATGGTCGAGGCGGTAAACTAACCGCCATTTGTAGGAACCCGGCTGGTAACCCAGTCAGCCCGGCAAGCGGGGATGATTGTTGAATACCTGCCAAAGGACTTTTGTGACGGCTAGGCCGGCACTAAAGGACAGAAGGGGGAGGGAAAGGGTCTTATATTTTACAGAGGAGAAAGATGGCGGCAAGAATGTCGTCTACTTTCGGCTGTAAATCAAGGAAGCCTAGCTTCCTATACCGGCGCCGTCATGGCGGCAGGGGAATAATAATTCCCCTGCCGGTGATATTGCCGGATATAAGACATGTCTTCTAGTCCACAAGGGAGAAAGGAGGTGGCAATTATGCCGTCCACTTTCGGTTGTAGACTAGGGAAGCCTAGCTTCCTTTGCCGACAACGTCATAGCCGGCAGAGGAATAAAGATTTATCTGTCGATGATATTGTTGGCTATAAGACAATACACCCTGAGTTACTGTCATACTTCAAAGCCCGGATACTCGGCAAAGAAGATCGACAGTAAAACTATCAGTGTCAAGCCGGAGTTAACTACTCGTTGGCGATGACAGAAAATAGGGTTGTGGGCGGGGATGGCGGCACTCAGGGGGGAAGAAGGGTTTATCCTCTTTTCTCTAAAAGAGAAGCGTATCGAATTATACCAATAATTCTAGGGGATATATATATATATCCCCGACCGAATTAATAGAAACGATACTAGAGGAGACCATGGATACGAGTGATACCACCGAGGCCCTATCGTATACGAAAGAAAAGTTATAATTGGAAGAGGAAATATTATTTGTATATGCAATCTTCACTAGTATAATTTTGCCTAACTAGCTAGAAATTTCTTTATAGCTAAATACTGGGAACGTCGCACTACTAACTAAATAATTGCATTCATGTCGTGCGACAGCGGTCTCAAGATGGCCTCCTCTGGAGATGGCAGTGCTCCACTTAACACAGCTAAATTATGTTAATTTAACTTTGAGAAGGGAGCTATAAAATTATACACAGGAAAGATTAAATACTCAATTTTCCTGAGGATGAAGATGCTGGAGATTGCATGATAATATTCCTTGAAAACAGTAACAACACCGAGAGAAACGAGGGAGAGCACCATGCCTAAATGGCTATGTTAAAAGGAATAATACGCCGTAGTAGTACTGGGAGGGGATCCAACGGGTAACCTTGATAATGGCTCCCCTTCATTTTCGCCACCCTTCCCCCTCAAAGCGTAAAATCTATTCGGGGTGAAGATTGTCATGTGTCCTATCAAGGAATACGTCCCCTGATATTATCCGATATCCTTAAAAGTTATATTAAAAATAAATATATACATATATATATATATATATATATATATATATATATATATATATATGTATATATATATATATATGTATATATATAAATATATATATATAT
Source organism: Palaemon carinicauda (assembly GCF_036898095.1). Classification (NCBI taxonomy): domain Eukaryota; kingdom Metazoa; phylum Arthropoda; class Malacostraca; order Decapoda; family Palaemonidae; genus Palaemon; species Palaemon carinicauda. Next base: position 10,979,401 of record NC_090736.1, on the reverse strand, counting down.
ATATATATATATATATATATATATATATATATATATATATATATATATACATATATATATATATATATATATATATATATATATATATATATATATACTGTATATATATATATATATATATATATATATATATATATATATATATATATATATATATATATATATATATATACATATATATATATATATATAAATATATATATATAAAGATATATATATATATATATATATATATATATATATATATATATACATATATATATATATATATATATATATATATATATATATATATACATATATATATATATATATATATATATATATATATATATATATATATATATATAAATATATATAATATATATATATATAGATATAAATTCATATATATATATATATATATATATATATATATATATATATATATATATATATATATATAAATATAGATATAAATTCATATATATATATATATATATATATATATATATATACAGTGGAACCTCTACACACGAACGTATCTTCATCCGAATTTTCCAACATCCGAAGTAAAATTCGAGCAAATTTTTTACTACACCCGAATTTTATTTCGACACACTAAGTAAGCAATTTTCGTCGTACCGGTTGTATGGTTGTATCCGAATTTTTCGACACGCGAAGTACAATTGGAACACGTTCCGACTCTACACCCGAAGTAAACAATACTCGTACGCGTAGTCGGTGCTCATAGCGCCTGAAGTGTTTTTTATTTCCCCCGGTAGAAGGCAGCACATCGACCTCGGAGTGACGCTCAATTAGCGCGGCTTGGGTCAGTCCTCTGTTCTCGTCGGCTTCTTGCGGTTGTGCTCTGTGCGTTCTGCTATTAACTCTGTTTTAATCGTGATTTTTTACGTGCATCCTTTAACGGTAATTTACGTAAAGTATGGGTCCTAAAAGGCTTAGTTTTGCCAGTGGTAGTGGTAGTGGTGAGAAAAGGAAGAAGGAAATGCTTTCTATAGAAATCAAGCAGGAAATTATTGAAAAACATGAGCGTGGCATCCGCGTGAGTGAACTTGCTAAACAGTATGGCCGTAATATGTCGACGATCTCGACAATCCTTAAACAGAAGGAAGCTATTGAAGCAGTGAAACCTTCTAAGGGGATCACTATAATTTCCAAACGCCGTACCCCTATCATAGAAGAGATGGAACGACTTCTACTAGTGTGGATTAAGGATAGAGAGATCGTTGGCGACACCATCACCGAGACCGTTATATGCGAGAAGGCGCACGCCATCTTTACGGACTTGAAGGAGGAGAGCTCTGGGGGGTGATGCTGGGGAGAGTTCAACCGAGCCTTCCTCAGATGATTTCAAGGCATCTCGTGGCTGGTTCGAGAAATTTAAGAAACGGTCCGGTTTCTTTCAGTTGTTCGCCACGGAGAGGCTGCTAGTGCGGACACAAAGGCTGCAGCTAGTGCAGGAAGAAGGCTACGTAAAGCAGCAGGTGTTTAATTGTGATGAAACCGGGCTGTTTTGGAAGAAGATGCCGAGTCGAACCTACATCACTGCCGAAGAGAAGAAATTGCCTGGGCATAAGCCAATGAAGGATCGGTTGACTCTTGCCCTATGTGCCAACGCTAGCGGGGACTTTAAAGTCAAGCCCTTACTGGTTTACCATTCAGAGAACCCTAGGGCCTTTAAAGCACACAACGTCGATAAGGATCAGCTTCATGTTTTCTGGCGATCCAACTCGAAGGCCTGGGTCACTAGGCAATTCTTTGTGCAATGGGGTAAACCAAGTTTTCGGCCCTTCTGTGAAGAAGTATCTTCATGAACAGAAATTGCCTTTAAAGTGCCTGCTATGCCTTGACAATACACCCGCTCACCCCCCCGGACTTGAAGATGATATCTTCGATGAATTCAAGTTCATAAAGGTGCTGTATCTTCCACCGAATACCACCTCTATCCTCCAGCCCATGGACCAGCTAGTCATCTCTAATTTTAAGAAGCTGTACACCAAGCACTTATTTAAGCAGTGCTTTAATGTCACGCAAAGCACCAACTTAACTTTGCGTGAATTTTGGAGGGGCCACTTAAACATCGTGCACTGCTTGAAGATCATAGATCAGGCTTGGGTGGGATTAACTCGACGGACCCTGAATTCCACTTGGAAGAAGCTTTGGCCTGATGCTGTTGCTCCCCGAGATTTCGAGGGTTTTGACCCCGAACCTGATCCTGTGGTTGGTGCAGCGGAAGCCGTAGAGGAAATCGTCTCCCTTGGCAAGTCCATGGGTCTGGAGGTCAACGCAGATGACGTTACGGAACTCGTCGCCGAACATCACGACGAACTGACGACGGATGAGCTCAAGGAACTCCATGCTATGTCGGAGCACATGAGTGATGACGAGGAAGAGAGCGAGGAGGTAGAACATGTGTTAGGTTCAGGGCAAATAAAAGAGGTGTTAGGAAAATATCAAGACGTGGTCGACTTCATCGACAAATACCATCCAAAGAAATTGCAGGTTTGTCGTGTAGTTTCTCAATTCGATGATGTTTGCCTAACTCACTTTCGAAACATTCTGAAAAGCCGTACCAAGCAATTATCTATCGATGCTTTCTTTTAAAAAAACTGCGAAGCGAACTCGCGATGAAGAGGATGTAAGTGAATCGAAGAAAACGGCAAAGAGTGAAGCGGAAGAAAGTGAAACACAGAAAACGGAAAAGAGTGAAGCAAAAGAAATTCAGTCAATTTTAAATGTAAGTGATAGTGATTAAAATTACGTAATCATCAAAAAGAAAAAAAGAAAATGTAAAAAAAAAAATATAAAATATAAAAATAAAAAAAAAATAAGCTAAGTTATGTTAAAGTTCACTTAGTGTAAGTTAGGATAAGTTACGGTAGTGTTACGTTTATCGTAGTTAACCTCTCTACCTCCTCGCCGTCCGTCCGTCCTCCTCTCTCCTCTGCGTAGCGAAGACTATCAACACCTGCGCTGGAGTTTCTAAGGTAAAGTGACGCTAAAAACCTGTTTCTTATTTATAATTTTTTGCTAATTCTTCTTATTTACATGTCTATTCTTCTTATTTACATGTCTATTATCTAATTTAGTGTTCATTATTCTCATGGGAAAATTATGTGTAGTAGTTTATTAAGAAGTTATCATAGGTTTTTGGGCTCAACCACGGATTAATCCTATTTCAATGTATTCTTATGGGAAAATTTGTTTCTACATCCGAACAATTTCTACATCCGAAGTTGGTTCTGGAACGGATTAAATTCGTATGTAGAGGTTCCACTGTATATATATATATATATATATATATATATATATATATATATATATATATATATATATATATATATATATATATATACACACACACAGTGGAACCTCTACATACGATTGTCCTAACATACGAATTTTTCAACATACGAAGTAAAATTCGACCAAACTTCAGGTTTGCCGTGTTGTTGCGCAGTTTGATGATGTTTGCTTAACGCATTTTAGAAAAATCCTCAAAAGCCGTACCAAGCAACTTTCACTCGATAGTTTCTTTAAAAAATCTTTAAAACGGTCAAGTGATCATGATGAAAAGAAAGAACGTGAAGCAAAGAAGAGGAAGACCGAATCGATTGAAAGTGATGAAAATTAAAAATAAGAAAAGAAAAAATGTAAAAAAAAATATAAAATTATAAAAATGAAAAAAAAAATAAGCTGAGTTAAGTTAAAGTTCACGTAGTAGTGTAAGTTAGTGTAAGTTGTCGTATATGTTATCGTACAAAGTCACCGTCCCTACATCCTCGCTGATCTTCCGTCTCCTTTTGCGTAGCAGTCCCTACACCTGCGCTGGCCTGTCGCTAAGGTAAAGTGTTACATTAAAACCCGTTTTTTATTTATTATTTCATTATTATTATTCTTTTTTGGTTTGTAATATGTATCTATTATACAGGTATTGTATTAATGTAATGTGTAAATATGTGTAGCCATTTATTAAGGATTTATTATGGGTTTTTAGGCTGAGGAACGAATTAAATAAATTACCATGTATTCTTATGGGAATATTTGCTCCAACATACGATCGTTTTAACATACGAAGCAGTTTCTGGAAACAAATTAAAATTGTATGTAGAGGTATCACTGCATATATATATATATATAGATATTATACACACATACAGTGATACCTCTACATACGATCTTAATTCGTTCCAGAAAATGCTTCGTATGTTAAAACGATCGTATGTTGGAGCAAATATTCCCATGAGAATACACTGTAATTTGTATAATTCGTTCCACACCCCAAAAACCTATTTTAACTCCTTAATAAATTACTACATATAATTACACATGACAATAATATAACTGCATAATATGAAAGAAGCATGTAAAAAAGATAATTATAAAGAAATAATAAATAAAAAATGTGTTTTATTGTCAGTTTACCTTAGAGACAGGCCAACGCAGGTGTAGGATTTGCTACGCTAGGAGGAGACGGACGATCAGCGAGAAGGTAGACATGGTGCTAACATGTTCTTTAAATAAATACTCTCTCTCTCTATCTCTCTCTCTCTCTCTCTCTCTCTCTCTCTCTCTCTCTCTCTCTATGTTTTTCTTCTTCACTGTTAGTGTTAGAGACATCTATTAATTTTTTCTGAGAGAGAGAGAGAGAGAGCGAGAGAGAGAGAGATTAAAACAAAAATGTGTTGTGTACATAGGATTTTTTAACGGCATCAACGAGTTGATAGACAATTAAATGTAACTAAAAACACAATATGAGCGAATCTGAATTCCTTTATTAACTAAAACAAATATTGATACAAACACACTCGTGTGCGTATGCGCAAACACACACACACACACGCAGGAGGAGACACGATCGGCGAGGAGGTAGAGATGGTGACTGCAATAACGTACCGTAACTTACACTACGGAAACTTTAATCTAACTTAGCTTATTTTTTTTTTATTTCTATATTTCATATTTTTTACATTTTTTTTCTTTTGATTTTTAGTTTTCATCAGTTTCAGTGACGAGTTACGGTACGTTATCGCAGTCACCATCTCTACCTCCTCCCCGACCGTCTGTCTCTTAATGCGTAGCAATTCTTGCACCTGTGTGTGTGTGTGTGCATATGCACACGAGTGTGTTTGTATCAATATTTGTTTTAGTTAATAAAGGATTTCAGATTAGCTGTTATTACTTTCTTAGTTACATTTAATTGTTTTTCAACTCGTTGACGCTGTTAAAAATCATATGTACTCTAAACACATTTCTGTTTAATCTCTCTCTCTCTCTCTCTCTCTCTCTCGGAAAAAATAATAGACGTCTCTACCACTAATAGCGAAAAAGAACGAGAGAGAGAGAGAGAGAGAGAGAGAGAGAGAGAGAGAGAGAGAGAGAGAGAGAGAAAGATTTTATTCAAAGAACATGTTAATGCTGTTTAGAGAGAAACAGAAAAAGAGAGAAGACTTTTTTAAAAGAGCTTGTTAATGCTATCTTGGTTTTCTTTGCTTCACTATTTTCTTTCTTTCAGTTCATCATGCTGGCCCTTCTCACAAATGATCGTTGCCAACAATCTCTTTGTCCTTTATCCCTATCAACAATAGGCATTCTATCTCTTCCAGGGTATAGTCTTGTAATAATGGTGATCCCCTTCGATGGTTTATCTGCTTTAATGGCTGTCTTCTGCTTGATGATCGTCAAGATCATAGGCCTATTCCGGCCATATTGTTTAGCCATATCACTCACATGCACACTGCTCTCATGTTTTTCTATAATTTCTTGCTTCAATTCTAATGAAAGAATTGCCTTCTTCCTTTTCTCACCACTACATGTACTGAAACATAGCTTCTTAGGCACCATGATTATAGGTGAAATCAAAAAGGAAATGTGAGAAAAGGAAGAAAATAAGCACTGTTAATAACAGACCAAACAGAGGACAACCACATGATACACACAAGAACAGAGAACAGAGCACTCGACGCTCAATGGCGTCCCTCTTACGTGCTGCCATCTACCGGCGTAAACAAGATCTACATCGGATGTTGGAGCATTACTTCGGGTGTCGAGACAGAAATTTGGTCAAATTTTACTTCGTATGTTGGAAAATTCGTATGTCAGGACAATCGTATGTTGAGGTTCCACTGTATATATATATATATATATATATATATATATATATATATATATATATATATATATATATATATTTATTTACATAATGTATAATGTTTTACGTAAATTACATCAATTATTTAAGATTACCATATCTGCCAGCCATGGTGCAATGGCGCAAAAAAAAGGACAAAATATTTCAAGAAAAAAAAAAAAAAAAAAAAAAAGACGGATTGATGCCGACGCAACGAATTGAGAATTGACGTTAACGCAGTGCCCCCAAATGATCGACGCCCCCAGCTCTAGTAGCAAGGTGTCTATAGTGTCCAGAGGATGTGGGAGAATGGAAAGAAATCTACCTATAATTCAAATCTTCTGTATCAAAGATATCAGTAACTTCTCTCCTTACCTTCTTACAGTGTCTGGGACCAGGAATATTCTTGGATTTGATCTCACTTATTAGAGATTTCATATTCTAAGCTTTGATTTGTTGTAAAGGCCAATTTCATTATTCATAATAAACCCACTTGATTATTTGATATTGTAAAATATCCAAGCTTATTTGTTTATAAGGTATTGCGGTCATGTCAGTTTGGTATAAGATGCATCCTGATATTTCTCAATATCATTCTCATTTAGTTTTTATGAATATCCATCTACTTTCCTGTAGGCTACTGTGCCTACACAAGCTAGTCCTTTTCCCCATAACACTGCAGATTCCAACCATTCATTACTGATTCCTTGGTGCGTTCCTCTTATAACAAAGCCCAATTGTCAAGACATCCTCCTCTGGTATAAACAACCACAAAGCACTTTAACCATGCTGTGTCAATGTATCATCTCTCTCTCTCTCTCTCTCTCTCTCTCTCTCTCTCTCTCTCTCTCTCTCTCTCTCTCTCTCTCTCTCTCTCTCTCTCTCTCTCTCTCTCTCTTGAATAACAAATAATTTTTTAATTCATTCAATATAAATTCCTGATGCAACTTACATCAGCACCAATTTGTTTTATAATATCATAGTTTGCATACTTTTTGTTTATAGCTATTATTAGTTATTATATGAATACACACACACACTCTCTCTCTCTCTCTCTCTCTCTCTCTCTCTCTCTCTCTCTCTCTCTCTCTCTCTCTCTCTCTCTCTCTCTCTCTCTCTCTCTCTTTTGATATAACATTCAGATAATAGGGTTGCGGTTAGAAAAGAGGGAGCTAACATAATTCAAATATTAACATCATGAAATGTTAGTTAATATCAGACTTGTAATATTCAATAATATAAACAAAATTACCATCCACCCATATGAAAAAATATAATTCTTAATATTTTCTGATGGTGTCTTCCAAAATTGATGATTTTGAAAGATTTTGTGAATCTTTTGTGATATTTCTATTATATTAATCTTTTAACTTATCTTTTTCAGGGAGCGTCTTTACTGATAAAACAAAGTTCTATGTCCGTAAGTGTTATTTATTCTATATTTATAGAAATTGATTCTGATTTTGGTGATTTAGCATACTTTTATGTTTGTAAGTTATGGAATACAGAACAGTACATAGTTTTACTTATGTTGAAAGTTTATTTTGCCTTTAGTGATCTACAATTGTCTCCTGTAACTACAGGTATTCTATGAATAATCTATCGATATTTACTCTATATTTTGTAGCATTGACACTGTCAAAAGTACCATAAATGTTTTCATTGGTTACACATGAATTCACAAAACATTAAAAGTTTTCTTTGTTGCTAGTCTTTAAATTAAAAGAAAAAAAACATTGCCTTTATCAGTCTACACTGTTTTGCTGTTAGTGTATTTTTTTTAACTTTATAGTCCTGGAGAGTAAGTAAATGGGGATAGTTATGGAATTTTTAGACTCATAGGTGGAATCAAAGTACTTTTTCTTAAATGATGAAACTTAAAACAAGACTAGTTAATAATGATGAACACCAAGGTACTAGGAAAAAAAATAGTAGAAATGCCTGTAACCTATTGAGTAGGGTACTTTATGAATAATGCTGATCATTGGAAGGAATAACAAATGAAAACAAAGTTATATTTGTGAAAGGAATAATTTTCACTAGAGCTGTTCTGACCTTTCAATGGCCAAACCAATAGCAAGGTGTGTATAATGTCCAGAGAATGTGAGAGACTGAAAAGGAATCTACCTATAATCCATATCTTTTGCATTAAAGACATAAGCAACATCTCTCTTTACCTTCTCACAGTGACTGGGACCAGGAATCTTAGGATTTGATATCACTTATAGGAGATTTCATATTCTAAGCTTTGATTTGCTGTAAAAATCCAATTTGATTATTCATGATGAACTCCATTAGACTATGTAGTTAGATTTCCAAGGTTAATTGTTCATAAGGTACTGCAGTCATGTTGGTTTGGTCAAAGAAGCATCTTGATATTTCTTGATATAATTCTCATTTAGTTTTTATGAGTATCCATCTAGTTTCCTGTAGGCTATTTTGCCTACGCAAGAAGCCAGTCCTCTTCCTACACTGTGGATTCCAAGCATTGCCTATTCATTACTGACCCCTTAGTGTGTTCCTTCCATAATAAAGCCCAGTTGCTAAGCCATCCTCCTCTGGTATAAACAACCACAAAGCATTTCAACCATTGAGTGTTATTGAAGAAATTTAGGACAGAAAGTTCTACATACTTGGAGGCTTCAGAACAGGGGAGCACAATTTACTGTACCTTTGGAGTGGCACAAACTGTTCCCACTCTAGGAGCCACAAGGGAGTGAGGAAATGGAATATTTGGAAATGAGGTAGCATATTGGGCATGAGAGTTAGCATACCACCCCTAGTGTGCTTGGCTTCAAGTTTGTTGAATGATCTTCGCTCTTCTTTTGAGACTGGTCAAGATTCCTCCTCCTGCTTATAAGATGAAGGCAATAAATAAGAATGTGTAGACTGTTGATATTACTGGAAAGAAAAAGGGATTAGGTCATGCTGTGTCCATCTCTCTCTCTCTCTCTCTCTCTCTCTCTCTCTCTCTCTCTCTCTCTCTCTCTCTCTCTCTCTCTCTCTCTCTCTCTTTTGATATAACATTCAGAAAATAGGGTTGCGGTTAGAATAGAGGGAGCTAACATAATTCATATCTTAACACCATGAAATATTAGTTAATATCAGACTTGTAATATTCAATAATATAAACAACATTACCATCCACCCATATGAAAAAATATCATTCCTAATATTTTCTGATGGTGTTTTCCAAAATTGATTGTTATGAAAGATTTTGTGAATCTTAATTATGTGATCGTTCCAGTTTATTAATTTTTTAACTTATCTTTATCAGAAAAAATCACCGACTCCACTAGGCGGCATACCACCTCCCGGTTCTGTGGGTGACTTAGATTTAGTAAGTAATGAATTTTTTTATTAATAAGAATTGATTTTGATTTTGTTGATTTTGTATACTTTTATATTTGTAAGTTATGGAATACAGAACAGTACATAATTTTACTTATGTTGAATGTTAATTTTGCCTTTAGTGATCTACAATTGTCTCCTGTAACTACAGGTATTCTATAAATTATCTATTGATATATACTCTATATTTTGTAGCACTGACACTGTCAAAAGTATCATAGATTTTTTCATTGGTTATACATTAATTCACAAAACATTAGAAGTTTTCTTTGTTGCGAGTCTTTAAATTTAAAAAAGAAAAAACATTGCCTTTATCAGTCTACATTGTTTTGCTGTTAGTGTATTTTTTTTAACTTTACAGTCCTGGAGAGTAAGTAATTGTGGATAGTTAAGGGATTTTGATGAAGGAAAAATCTATTGCTGGGCGAGAGACCTGTGCTGCCCAGTGAAATGCGCCTTTAGCACCATTTCTAAGGTATATAACTGCTATATATTACCAGAGAAAAATTGCATAGGAATGCCAGGTTGAACCCAGCTCGCTCACCTATATAAGGTGTCGGTATAATATACTGGGGCATGATAATTCACAACCAGAGGCCTCGCAGCATTTAGATATCTCCTCTTCAAAACCCCCGCCACAGCGAGGTGCCGTTCAACACTACTACCATCAACCCAACCCACACCAGTGACGTCACTCTTTATAGCACTCAAGGTTTGGGGCCCATGCTGGGAGGGAAGTCAAGGGAGGGTTCACTGGGCAGCACAGGTCTCTCGCCCAGAAATAGATTTTTCCTTCGTTAAAATCCCTTTTCTGGGCTCCTCCTGTGCCGCCCAGTGAAATTGTACAAGAGAAAAGGTCCCAAAACTTGGAACAATGCCTGAGGTGAAAGCAAATTAAATTCAAAATAACAACATATACGGTTTAATCAAGAAGAGGATATACGTGGAACAATAAGTAAACACTTCCTTAACATTAAGTAAAGATTGGCAAAAAGTAAATCTGCAAAATATTCCCAATGGAGGGATGACAGGGACAGCCAGGGACATTAGCAGTGGCAATATTAAATGTTAATTACAATCTTGAGTGTAAAACAACAAAAATCAATTCGTGGAATAAGGTAATTAACTGACATGATAAAAGGTTACACCATAAGGGTGTAGCTCAGGTAAGACAAAACCAAAACTAAGGAAGGGACAATAAGTAAGGCAGGTAAGAGGAAGGAGGATAGCAAGACATAGTTGATTAAGACTCATTATGATCAGGAGGAATCACATTCCCTGCTGCCACTGTAGCAAATTTTAGGGCTTCCAGAGGTTTTAGATAGTGGCGTTTGAATACTGATGGAGACTTCCAGCCAGTATATTTAGTAAGTTCAGCGAAGTTCATGTGGTGGAAGTAATTAACTGAGGTAGCTACAGCTCGTATATCATGGAAATGAGGGAATGAATCAGGGTTAGCCTATTTAATGAAATATAAAATTTGTTGCCTGATCCCTTTCAGGGTGATGGTACCTCCGTTTTCTCTAATGAATAAGGGCCCTGAGGACTTAATGGAAGTTGTATTTAAGTAGGCTTTCAGAGTGATTACTGGACATAATGATGGGTCCTGAGGGAGTGGAACAATCTTACAGGAGGACCATCTGTTCTTGGGGTCCTCATTTTTGGCTAAGAAAACTTTGTCAGGGGAGAGAAGGACTTCCCCTGACGGGAGAAATTCAATATGGCCTGGATCTCTAGTCAAGGCTGCAAGTTCTGATATCCTGGCGCCAGTAGCTAAGCTCATGAGGAATAAGGTTTCCCTTAGCAAGGGTATGTAATCACAAGATTTGTTGAGAGTGTCAGAGGCCAACTTAAGAACATCATTCAAAAACCAGGAAACTGAGCTAGGGCGAGTTGATGGTTTCAATCTGGCGCAAGCTCTTGGGATTGATGAGAAATATGAATCTGTCAGGTTTATGTTAAAACCAATATGGAAAATCTTTTTCAAGGCAGATTTAATTGTAGTAATGGTATTGGCTGCTAGACCTGATTCCAATAGAGTTCTGAAGAAGGTTACTGTCAGATTCATAGTCATTAACTCCACCTTGGAGTCCTTTAAAAATTTTGCAAGCTTCCTCACCGCTGAATCATATTGTCGAAGGGTGGATTCCCTTTTATCAGATTCCAAAAATAGGGTATTCTGAGGATCGATATCTGCACCTTTTTGGGCTGCAAATTTCATGAAGTCCATAAAGTTAGGGCACTCTGAATGTTTGAGGAAGCGAACACATTGTGAGTTTGTACTATTTGTGTCAGAATTGGGTTGGGTATCTGACGAGGGTGAAGACCCAATTCCACCAACAGGGGAAACCAATTGCTCTTGGGCCAGTTGGGGGCTACTAGAGCAACATGGCCTTTGAAAGTCCTGAGTTTGTCCAACACCTTCATCAGCAGATTTATAGGTGGGAACAAGTAAATCTTCCCCCAAGTGTTCCAGTCTAAAGACATTGCGTCTGTGGCATAAGCCTGAGGGTCCAGGTTGGGGGCCACGTAACACTTTAACTTGTGGTTGGACTCTGTTGCGAAAAGGTCTACTTGAAGACCCGGGACTTGAGACAAGATCCAACGGAATGACTTTAGGTCCAGTGACCACTCCGACTCTAGCGGAGTTGTCCTCGAAAGTGCGTCCGCCACTACATTCCACACTCCCGCTAGATGGACTGCTGACAGATGCCACTGATTTGATGCTGCTAAGGAAAATATCGCTAACATCACGTGGTTGATGTTGCCTGACTTGGAACCCCCTCTGTTTATGCAGCGAACTATGATTTCGCTGTCTAGAACCAGTCTTATGTGCTGTTTCTTGGCTGGGGATAGTTGTCTTAGGGTGCCATGACCTCTAAGATATTGATATGAATATGTTGGAATATCGTCGACCATAGTCCTTGAACTTTCTTGTACTGGGAGTATCCCCCCAGCCTGTTAAGGAGGCGTCTGTGTGAATGACGAGTCTTGGGGACGGGTATTGTAAGGCAACTGACTTTGCCAGGTTTTTGACCTTCGTCCATGGCTGAAGTCTCTTCCTCAGAACTGGTGGAAGTCGAGCTCTTTTGTCCCGATATTTCTCGTTCGCTCTGGAGCGCCATACTCGATTTATGTCCTTCAGTCTGGCCTTCAGTAGGATATCTGTCACTGAGGCGAACTGTAAGGAGCCCAAGATTCTCTCTTGGTTCCTCCTGGACGTCAATTTGTCCTTGAGAAAACGTTTCGTATTCTTTGCTATTTCCGTTCTCTTGGCTTTGGGGAGACATAGCGTGTGGGAGCGTAGATCCCATTGAAGTCCCAGCCATTGAATCTTGGTCTCCGGGACCAGTCGAGATTTCTCGAAGTTGATCTGGAACCCCAAGTGTTGAAGGAATTGAATTACTTTGTTTGTTGCTGTGAGGCAGTTCTCGACGTTGTTTGACCAGATAAGCCAGTCGTCTAGGTATGCAACTATCTGAATTCCTTGGGTTCGTAACTCTTGGATTACTGTTTCTGCCAATTTGGTGAAAATTCTGGGTGCTATGTTGAGCCCGAATGGCATTACTTTGAATGTATAGGCCTGGTTGCCTAGTTTGAAGCCTAGGAACGTATGGAAATGCCTTGCTATCGGAACGTGATAGTAGGCATCTGTAAGATCTATAGAGGTGGTGACGGCCCCATGGGGAAGTAAGGTCCGCACCTGAGAAACGGTTATCATGCGGAACTTGTCGCATTGAATGTAAGAATTCAGACGGGACAGGTCTAGGATTACCCTTCGCGTGTCTGAGTCTTTCTTTGGCACACTGAACAAGCGACCTTGAAATTTTAAGTGATTTACCTCTTTGATTGCGTTATTCTGCAACAGATCTTTTACAAATAAGGCTAGCTCCTGTGTTGGGAGTTGATGGAAACTGGTCGGTGGAGGGAGCCCTTCTATCCAACTCCACCCCAGACCTCTGGAAATTATGCTGAAGGCCCAATCACTGAACTTCCAACGACCTCGGAAGGAATAGAGCCTTCCCCCTACCTGAGGGTTCTCAATAAATGGCTGCCGATTTGCCTCCTCGACCTCCGCGTGATCCTCTGCCCCGGGAGAAGGACCTTCCACCACCTCTGTTGTGAAAGTTACCCCTTGCATTGGAGCCTCTGGCGCGTTGGTAACCTTGGGAGGTACCCCGGGATTCTTAGCTGGGATTAAAGGGCAGGGAAGTAGGGAACGAAGTCGACGCTACTTGACTCTGAGGGACCAACACATATTGTTGTTGGGGTTGGCCCTTTGAAGTGGATGGCTGACTCCCCTGTGCCACCGAGATGGGTTGGACCACTTGAAGTGGTTGATGATATTGGGAGGATTGGTAGGGTCGTAACCTCTTCCTGCCCCGAGATTGTACGCCGGTTGGTTCGAACTTCCGTTTTGTAATCAGACCCCACCGAACCTTGAGGCTCTGGTTGACTCTGGCAGCCTCACTGAGAACGTTGTTCACCAGATCCTCCGGGAATAGGTGCAGACCCCAGAACTGGGCTTTAATGAGCTTGTTAGGCTCATGTTGAATAGTGGCCTCAGACAAAACATGTCTGCGGCAACGACGTCTGGCTGCTAGGAAGTCGTAAGCATCCGAGATTACGGTCTGTAAAAGAGATTTAGTCAAGACCTTGAAGATGGGCTCTTTCTTGTACATAAGGGAGAGCATTTCAGCCATTGTTCTGGAGATGATGTTCCTGCTTAGCCTGGTCTGGGCTTCGCACTCGAGGCGGATCAAAGAGTCCGGAAGCCTAGGAAGACGCTCGCTGAACTGTGTGGAAGTACAGTCAGCCGCCAGTTTGCCTGTCGTGAAGGTGGCTGGAGCGTTATGCCAGCACTCGTGGTCTGATGGAAATAGGAGGGAGGTTAGGTCCGTCTCCCGCAGTTGCGGTAACGGCTTGTCCTCACTTATGGCTTGATGGGCTAGATCCATCATTTTAGTCATGCATGGAGTGGGAGTTTGCTCATCTACTAAAAACATAGTGTAGGAGCTTTTGTGAGGGGTGAGCATGGTGTTTACACACTCCCACTCATTCAGTGCTCGGACCCAAGTAGACTGGGCCTGCTCTTTTGGGTAGATAACGGTCTCCTTAGGGACCTTATCTAGCCTAACGAGAGCTTCATCGGTCAGCCGGACGAAGCCGGGAAGGGGAATTGGAGACTGGGAGGAAAGAATTCAAAGTACTCAATAGGACAGGTGCCACAACCCTCAATAGTCAGCATGCCATCCGTATAGGGAGGGTGCAGAGCCATTCTCCACGGGTTATTCTTTGTGAAAGGCAGGAGCTTAGAGGCGTCCGGCATGACGTATTGTTGCTCTTGTGGCAACCCTTTCCACATGAGGCTCTGATTTGGCTCAGCAACTTACTAGAGAAGGCCTCTGGGTCAAAGGCCACCAGGGTAGGTATGGGGGCTGTCTGCACTCCCGGACCATGAGAGGAAGAGGAGGCGACAGCGAAGTCTTTTGGGACTCCGGAAGTGGAAGTCTTGCCTGACTTCGAGGATTTGGAAGGCCTGTGAGTCTTCAGTAAAGGTCTCCGCTGGGTTTTGACATTAGGGACAACTGGATGTGGCCTGGTATCAGACCCGGGGTTCCCTGGGAAACCCTGAAAAGAAGAATTATTAGAAGAAGTAGAGAAAGTCGGACTAAGGAGAGGAATCTTAGCCCGGGACCCACCTGCCTCACCTACCTCCCTATCTGGTTCTGGCTCGTCGAGAGCCATAGGTTCCACGTCGAGGTTGATGGAGGCGACGTTGTCCACAATAGAGTCGTTAGTCTGATCTTGGTCCACGGGAATGCACAAGGTCGCGTTGATATCGGCAATGATGGGGTCCGCCACGTCCTTGGGGACCGCTGCCGAGGTTTTAGCATTAGGGTAGATCAAGTTACACCAGTCCTCGGACAAGATGTAAGGCTGCTTGGCCTTAACGTTGCGGGCGAAGCCGCCTACCCAGACCTTCAAGGTTGCCCGGGCGGAAGACTTAGAAAACTGAGAGATCTGAAAGAAATAGACCGTTACTAATGGTAGTGACTTCGAGTTAAGGGAAAGATCACATAATCGATAAGGGACGATTCGATCAGAAATTGCAATATGAAATAGCAGGGAATTAAAGGTTAAACCCTGTGTAAAATTTTATAGTAACGATAGGAATACAGACCGAGTCCGAGGAAAGGGTGGTAACCAACCCGTAGCAGATAAGGCAGTTGTCCGGATGCCATACAACCAGGTCGTCCATCTGAACACCACAGTCAGCATGCGACCTGCAGACATCGTGGCCGCACGGTTGTTGGAGAACGGAAAAACAGGCTGTCATTCGGCAATGGACCATCTGTAATAATAAGGATACATAAGTATCTCTTATAAAGTTAATGTCCCGAGAAGGAACCCGGGGGATCCGGGTATTAAAATTAGGTTAGTATGCAACTGAGATGTAGACTAAGAGTAACAATCCGAACAGAAACAGGAAGGAAAAACTTAGCCTATGTAATAATCTGAGTAACACCCAAGTCCGTATAGTTATGATCATTCGATAAGAGTATTGTCAAAGGCGAAAAATATACTATCCTGTCAGTATTGAGGAAGCATAGGGTAATTGCAATAGGGTCGACATTATACCGCCTGACCCGGGAGACAGCTGAGGCGGGCCCGGGGGACCCAACCAGCTGTCGAGGTAGGTAATTGAAAGGGAGGGAGGGAGGAGCCAATGACCCCTTGCCAACCACAAGAACCTTAACGAACCGAAATAAAAGTGATGACAAAACTCAATAAAATATTCTAAATTCAAAATTCTAACGAGATTCCTCTAAGAAAAAGTGATTATCATAGGGGTCCCGTGGGGTGCAGGCCGTAACGGAGGGAATCTCATGGAGTAACCCATACCCAACCGAGTTCCCCCCGCTCTGATGGCCAATCAGAGTGGCGGGGGGAAAAAGGCTACGTCAAGGCATGTGAGTGAATGAACTATACTGAAACCCCGGTGGATGTCCTCGGTACCAACTAGTGAGTCATAAGGTATCCCAGAAAGGGGTAGTGTGAGGGGGTAAGGTTGAGGTATGAGAGGACTCGACCCGTAATGCAAAACCGCTCACACAACGTCTCGAGAGACGAGAGGAATCCATGAATTGGAGGTGAGGAAATGAGGGGGCAGGAGGCAATCACGTGGATATGAGGGAGGACAGGAGTACCAACCTGACCGATGGAACCACGTAAGCAAAACGGAATGATCATAAACGGAACGAGCAATAAATAATGTAAAATAATGTTGAATAATGTAAAATGATGTAACACATTGAACTGGTATATAGGGCATGCGTAACTTAAAATAAAATTAGTAAGAGAGGGACGCAAGGGAATGGCAGGGGGATAAATAACGGACAGCCTTCCAGAGCGGGGAGGAATCGCACTGGACAGGGATACCAACATAACTTCTACCTCGTGTAGATGCCGAACGGTAGGAAAACGAATAAAATAACAACTGCTCCGCGAGAGTCCCACTCAAACTAAGCGATAACTAGACTAGATGGTAATCGTAATAAATTATTAATAATATTAATATATAATATCAATGATATAAACACTTAATGCGGTAGCGAAACCAACCAGACCATGCCCGAGGCAGGCTTGCCAACCGAGTTCAAAACTATGATACGTAGAATAATATCATAAAACATCAAAATAATATCCAAAAGCACAATGATGAGGTGTAATTGGTGAGAAAAACTCCAAAATAAGGTTCAAAACAAAAAACAATCAGTATGGAAGACCAATTGTAATACGTTAAGAACGAGCGAAGGAGGTAGCAAGCCTGCAAGGGAGCCGCGAGCGGTCCGACAAGAGGAAAATTAAAAACCTCGAATAAAATTAAAAGTAATGGCAGTGCTACCCCCAAAAGCTCAAAACTCATAGATCTAGTACTTAACTTAGATGGGGAGACCAGGGAATCTGACATCTGCACAAAGAAATGAGAAAATTCACCAAAACACTGTCAACAATATTCACAAGTGAACGAAAGCAGTGCTAAATTAGGAGAGACGTCACTGGCGTGGGTTGGGTTGGTGGTAGTAGTGTTGAACAGCACCTCGCTGTGGCGGGGGTTTTGAAGAGGAGATATCTAAATGCTGCGAGGCCTCTGGTTGTGAATTATCACGCCCCAGTATATTATACCGACACCTTATATAGATGAGCGAGCTGGGTTCAACCTGGCATTCCCATGCAATTTTTCTCTGGTAATATATAGCAGTTATATACCTTAGAAATGGTGCTAAAGGAGCATTTCACTGGGCAGCACAGGAGGAGCCCAGAAATGGAATTTTTAGACTCATAGGTGGAATCAAAGTACTTTTTCTTAAATGATGAAACTTAAAACAAGACTAGTTAATAATGATGAACACCAAGGTACTAGGAAAAAAATAGTAGAAATGCCTGTAACCTATTGAGTAGGGTACTTTATAAATAATGTTGATCGTTGGAAGGAATAACAAATGAAAACAAAGTTATCTTTGTGAAAGGAATAATTTTCACTACAGCTGTTCTGACCTTTCAATGGCCAAACCAATAGCAAGGTGTGTATAATGTCCAGAGAATGTGAGAGACTGAAAAGGAATCTACCTATAATCCATATCTTTTGCATTAAAGACATAAGCAACATCTCTCTTTACCTTCTCACAGTGTCTGGGACCAGGAATCTTAGGATTTGATATCACTTATAGGAGATTTCATATTCTAAGCTTTGATTTGCTATACAAGTCCAATTTGATTATTCATGATGAACTCCATTAGACTATGTAGTTAGATTTCCAAGGTTAATTGTTCATAAGGTACTGCTGTTATGCTCATTTGATTTTTATGAGTATCCACCTAGTTTCCTGTAAGCTATTGTGCCTATACAAGTTAGTCCTTCCCCCAATAACACTGCGGATAAAGGGCTTTGCCTATTCATTACTAATTCTTTAGTGTTCCTTCGATAACAAAGCAGTTGCTAAGCCATCCTCTTCTGGTATAAACAACCACAAAGCATTTCAACCATTGAGTGTTATTGAAGAAATTTAGGTCAGAAAGTTCTACGTACTTGGAGGCTTCAGAACAGGAGAGCACCATCTACCGTACCTTTGGAGTGGCAGAAACGGTTCCCACTCTAGGACCGATAGTGAAAGAAGAAAATGGCATAGTTTGAAATGAGGTAGCATATTGGGCATGAGAGTTAGCATACCACCCCTAGTATGCATGGCTTCAAGTTTGTTGATTGATCTTCGCTCGTCTTTTGAGACTGGTGAAGATTCCTCCTCCTGCTTATAAGATAAAGGTAACAAATAAGTTTCCATGGACTGCTGATACTACTGGAAAGAAAAAGAAGGGCTTAGTCCCTGCTGTGTCAATGCATCAACTCTGTCCTTCCTCCCTCCCTCTCTCTCAGGAAAATCCTTTGCCCATGCTCTCAACCTCTATGACTCACTGTTGAAAGCACCTGCTTCTTCTAACTTTATCTGGGTGAGGAGTTCAGATTCTCAATTAATGAAATAAACTTTCAGAAAATAGGTTTGTGGTTGGAATATTGGGAACGAACATAATTCATATCTTGCTATCATGAAATATTAGTCAATATCAGACTTTTGTAATATTCAATAATGCAGTATAAACAAAATTACCATCCACCCATATGAAAAAAAGATCATTCCAAATATTTTCCGATGTTGCTTTTCAATATTGATTATTTTGCAAGATTTTATGAATCTTAATTATGTGATAGTTTTAGTATATTAATTTTATTCACTTTTTCAGAATTTTTTTTTCATTTTTTTATTATTATTATTATTATTATTATTATTATTGATGTCCGCAGGTGTGGATGTGTGTGTTAAAGCTCTGTATCAAAACTGGCTTAAAGCGGGAATCATTGTGTATCTCGTTGTTAATCCTATGAAAATAACTTTTGTGGGTGTTTACTAGTGTTGATAGTAGTGAAATTGAGTGATAAAAGTCAGTGGTTTCTTTTGTATGTGAGGTCTGTGGTGAAAGGCCTGTCCCAGCATTTTTGTGGTGGGGTAGGGCTACTTGAAAAGTCATTGAATAATGATTCAATATGCCCATCTTTAGAAAACGAAAAGTAAAATTTAGTCCCGTGAAAGATGTTGATCAATTTATGACCGAAATTGACACGGTACTCCAAGGGAAAAAGGGAAAGAAAATGGCAGCAACTAACATGCAAATGAACGTCGCTGATGACGAAAGTGATGACAGATGCAATGAGGGCAGGTGTGGGTATTGTGAGAACTTTGTCGAATTTGGGATACAATGTGATGAATGCGAAGATGGTACCACAATGATGTAGCTTGCTCAAATTTAAAAGCTGCCACAAGTGTGAATTTTGAAAGCAGGAACATCATTTATAAATGTTCAAGATGTGTTGAGGTTGAGATTGCAAATCCCAATGGTTCATGGGTCAGGCAATCATGGGAAAACATGACGAAACTAAGCATCAACATGGAAGAGATGAAGGTAAATGTACGACGACAGATGTCAGATTTTATGGATATGATAACTGCTCAATACACCAATAGGGGTCATGAAATTGTTAAGCTGAAAGAGAAACTTACGGAATACGAACAAGAGTATGTGACCAAGACCACATATGCAAGTAAGCTGAGGTCAAAGAATACTTTGGTTATAAAATCTATGGAGGAAAATATGAAGGCTTCAGAGATCAAGAAAACAATCATGAAAAAGATAACCATGGATGTTGAACAGGTCAAAACCTCTAAACAAGGCCACTTGGTAGTTAATTTTGTGGATAAAGTTGGGTTAGAAAAGGCTAAAAATGACTTAGAAGAGGTCAAGAAAGACATTAAGGTAGAAGTGGATAAAAAGGATCTACTTAAACCGAAGATCAAGGTCTGCAATATTGATGAAAAGGAAGATGATATAATTGCTAGCATAAAGGAGAAGAATGAATGGTTGAATGATATGTGTGAAAATGAAGAGGACTTTAAATTGATCAGGAAGTTTAAATAAAGACATAGCAGTAAATCACATGTCATTATTAAGTGTAGTTCAACTATTAGGAAAGTTTTCCTTAAAATGGACGATAGAGTATATACCACTTATGGATTATGCTGTAAAATTTATGATTCCTACAATGTATTTCAGTGTTATAAATGCCAGGAATTTGGTCATACTGCCGATAGTTGTAGCAAGACTCAGGTATGTGGGAAGTGTAGCCAGGAACACCGAACCAGGGATTGTAGTGTTAATACGTTAAAGTGTCATAACTGCTCAACGAGGAATTACAGTAGTACGAATCATAAGACATATGATAAAAACTGTAAAATATAGAAGGAGGAGATTACCAGGATCAAAAATAGAACTGATCATGGAATCTAGCCCATTGGTTAAGTGTGGTCTGATAAATATTCAATCGGTGGGGAATAAAACCATAAAGATTAGAAACCTTATCAATGAAATGGAATTAGATTTATACTTATTAACTGAAACTTGGTTGCAGGGAAATATTAGCGATAACTCCAAGATTCAGGAGATGATGCCGTGTACTTACGATTTCTACCACGTACCAAGAAAGGATAAAACTGGAGGAGGAGTAGGTGTCTTCGTGTCAAAAACCATCTCTAGGGTTTCTATCATGAATAAAATAGCATTTGAAACGTTTGAATATATCTATTTAAAACTGACAAGAAACAGTAAGGTATTGAATATAATATCTTTGTATAGACCACCAGGGAGTAATATGAAGAAATTCTTTGAAGAATTTAGTGTTCATGTGGGTGTGGTGGACGATATTAAAGATACATTAATTGGTGGAGACTTTAATTGTTGGGTAGATGGTGAAAATGATAATAAGGCTAAAGAACTGAAGGAAGTATTCGAGATGTTTAATTTAATAAACAGTGTTTTTGGTATGAACATCACTAGCTGGTCATACTCTTGACTTGGTCATATGTGGGAAAGATTCTGACCTAATAAGAAACCTTGAAGTTGAACCAGACTTTGAGATCTCAAAAACACATAAACTCATCACTTTTGATGTTAATATAAATTGTATCAGAGTATTGAAGAAATGGATCACATATAGGGAACGGGAAAATTTCGATGCTGAGAATTTTATTGAAGTTAGTGTCGCACAAATGTCTTGTGAAAACATACAATGTGAACATATGGTAGATAGAGAATGTGATGGGTGTTATACCAAAAAATATAAGGACAATTTTGGAAAAATGTATGATACCAAGTTACCTATAAAGAGCAATTTTTCCTTTAAAGAGCAAAAAAATTTTTGTACACGAAAATGTTAGATGGTATAATAGTGAGCTATTAAAGGCAAAAAGACATAAACGTAACATAGAAGGTAGATGGAAAAGAGCCAAATCCTCACAAGCCAGAAATCTATATAATAAGGCCAGAAATGACTATAACATCCTGTTAGAAAAAACAAAAAGAAAATTATACAACGGCAAAAGTAAAATAACTAATAACATGAGCGAGTGTCACAAAAACCTAGATGATTTGATGGGATTAAAGTAAAAATATGTCTTGCCTGAAAATGTCTGTGCAGGAAAATTTGCTATATTCTCCCAAAATCAGCTACAAGGACAGTCAGTTATGCCAGTGAAGAAGGGTAAGAAGAGTAAGAATGCATATTGTAGAAACGACCCTTTCCCAAATAGTTCAATAAGTGAAGCTCCAAACAAGCAAGTTGTATATATTTACCTAAATATCATTAACCTAAGTATATCACAATCTAGTTTTCCTAGCTGTGAAAAAACTGCGTTGATCAAACCAATATACTGTACAAAGGAAAAGGTGATGTAAACGAACTAAATTCATATAGGCCCATTTCAAATTTATCCTACAGGTCGAAGCTTATTGAAAAAATCATAAGTGAGCAATTATGGGCGCATATTGATGAGTTAGAGGTATTCCGGGGAAAATCAATCAGCCTTCAGAGCTAATCACTCTACGGAAAGTACCTTATGCTCAATAATGAATCATATGATAGGTCCTCTTATTGAGGGAAAGTGTGGAATTTTGATTATGTTAGATCTAGTGCTGCCTTCGATACTGTTGTGCACGAGTACTTACTTGACGACTTAACGTCCATTGGAGTGAATGAGGAAGCACTGGAATTTTTGCGAAGCTACTTAACGAACAGGAAGACTATTGTAGATGTTTCTGGAAACCGATCTAGTGAGAGAATTCTTTTGAAAGGTGTACCACAGGGTACTGTTCGGGCCCTATCTTGTTCATCATATATAATATCGAGTTATCACATATCTTGAAAAAACAAAAAGTGGGCTTTAAACAATATGCAGATGATACTTGGATCTACCTTTTAATTTAAACAACACAAGATACAAAGAAGAAAATTGATGAGATAATGACTGAAATAAAAACATTGATGCACAGGAAAAAGCTTAAATTAAATGATGATAAAACAATGTATGTTTTTTGGTGCAAAGGTGGCTTTGAAATATTACCAGTTATTTCAAAGTATAAAAATTGGTGACGCTGATGTTAGGATTGTGCCTGATGTGAAAAATTTGAGTGTACTGATAGATAGTAATTTGTCAATGAGGGATCAAATAGCTAATACAGTGAAAGTGTGTAACTATCACCTGAGAAACAGCATTTATTAGAAAATATTTAACAGAGGTCAGTACAGAAATTTTAGTGATGAGTCACATAATATCAAGGCTTGATTATTGTAATTCTCAGTACTATAAATTGCCCAATACACTACTAAGAAAGCTTCAAATTGTGTAAAACCGGGCTGCTAGACTAATAAAAGGCATTAAATTTCGGGAGAGAATAATTCCTACACTGATCGATCTACATTGGTTACCTGTTAAGGCTAGAATTGAATTTAAGATTTGTTTGTTGACTCACAAGGCACTTACACGTGATAAGCCCAAATATCTTTGTGATTGCCTGGTTCCCTACCCTCAAGCTACTAGCGCTGCTGTAAGAGTTGGACATGCTGATGACCCATATAGACTATTCGAAATTAGTGTGAATCATGCAATAGGAGGAAGAGCATTTTGTTATGCTGCTCCGAGAGTCTTCAACAATCTTCCACTTGATGTGAAGAATAGCAGAAATGTGGCAGCTTTCAAGAAAATCCTGAAGACTTATCTATTTGAAAAGTATTATAATAGTGATTAGAAAACTATTAAGCCTGCATACAAATGCTAGTGAATAACTGAAAAGATACAGAGCAAAATATAAACTGGAATGAAATTATTTTCACACATCAAGGCCCGCCTGAAGAGACTTAGTGTCTGATAGAGGGCGAGAAATAAACCCCTAAAAGTAAAAGTAAAAGTAAGATGAGTAGGACATTTTGGCTCCTCGAGAGTAAGTAAATGAGATAGTAATGGATTTTCTAGATTCAAAGGTGGAATCAAAAGTTTTTATTAAATAATGAAAATTAAAAAAAGACTAGTTAAGGATGATGAACACCTAGGTACAGGTTGACCATCACTAATCCGGCAATCTATAATCCGAAAACATCAGTTAACCGGCATTATTTTCGCTACTGGCCTCGTGGTTGGCGGTACTGTTTCTCAATTATTTTAGCTACTGGCCAGTCGGCAGCGTTGTTTCCAACGTAAACAAAGATAAGACGTACCCTCATTTCGGCAGGAAAACAGTTTTTAGTGTATTGTTGAAAACAGTCTAGTGTTAGGATTTTGGTATTTATAGCCATGGGGTTAGTAATAAATAATTTTGTATTGGCATTAGACTCAGACCACTGATCTAATTATTGTTTCATTCCAGCTAAAATACACATTGAACAAACTCCTAAAGATCTCGGAACCCATAATGAAAATAGTAAAGTAAATAATTTAGTTATAAACTAAGATAAATGAAAAAACTGAAAGAATATACTAGCTGCACATTACACAAGCAAAAAATATACCGTACATTTCCGCGCATGTAAGACGAGGTCGAAAATTAAAGCAAGTTTGAATGAATTACCTAAACACAGTGCATAGGCTAGCTTTTGTTGTAAACATGAAATTTTATATCATGCTTTTGCTAAACACACAACATAAAATCGAAACCACTGCTTTAAGTTTCATCGCCGATCATTACAAACAAACGAACGCATCTGTGAATAAGTTAGCTTTTGCAGCAACAGATATCTTAGCAAGTATTGGTTATGTAATATAATTGTATCCTTTCTAATAATGTCTAAAGGAATATGAAGGTTTAATGGTGAATTAAAAATCAACACACACACAGAGAGAGAGAGAGAGAGAGAGAGAGAGAGAGAGAGAGAGAGAGAGAGAGAGTGTATGTGTGTGTGTGTGGATACTCTGACTATTACATATTGGTTCTGATGTAATATTTAATAAGAAGAGATTTCGGATAAGTTAAGATTATTTAAACTACTCTGAGTTATTCGTACTTGTATGAGCATAATCGCAATACGGTAGTGTGACCTTGATTATTGAAATGCACAAGAAATTGAAAAAAAGAATAGATTACAAACATGCTTAAGTAAACCACAATAATACCTAATGAAATATGAAGGCTTAATAATGAATAGAAAATTGTATGCGCCTGTGGCCCTGCGCACACATTGTCACACACAGAGGAAGAGTGAGAAGGTGTTCTCATGCAAACTAATAATAATGGCTACAAATGAATTGTATGAAATCTGTCATATCCTGTAACATATTGGCGATGATGTAATATTTTTCATGAAGATATTTATATATAAAATATGTCATTTGTATGTGCACAATCTTTTAATACAGTAGCGAGACCTACAGATCAGCTGATTATAAGTAAAGGTAAACAAAATATTAAGTAATTAACAACGTTTAAAATTCTTTTGAAATGGAGAAGTATAGAACAAAGTGCTTTAATAGAGCATAGAATATCCAATTAAACAAGAAAATTGAATAATGATTCACAGTAAGGAAATATGGATGAAATAGGACTTAAATGATTGCCGAATCATGACGCATCATAATAACTCTACGGAAACTTTACTATCTCCACTTACGATGCACTTCGGTGCCTATATCAGTTTTAAGTCGACGAATTCCTATAATATATGGATAATCCGGAAAAATTGGTAATCGGGCAGCCTCCCGGTGCCAAAGTTGCAGGATTAGTGATGGTCTACTTGTACTGGAACAAAAAAAATACTAGAAATGCTTGTAAGCTAT
Organism: Palaemon carinicauda; assembly: GCF_036898095.1. NCBI lineage: Eukaryota > Metazoa > Arthropoda > Malacostraca > Decapoda > Palaemonidae > Palaemon > Palaemon carinicauda. The sequence goes on along the minus strand of NC_090736.1, from coordinate 10,953,703 downwards.
AAGTAATATTGATCATTCGAAGGAATAATAAATGAAAACTAAGTTATCAGTGTGAAAAGAATATTTTTCACTAGAGCTGTTCTGACCTTTCAAGAGCCAAACCGGTAGCAAGGTGTGTATAATGTCCAGAGAATGTGGGAGACTGAAAAGGAATCTACCTATAATCCAAATCTTCTGTATTAAAGATATCAGCAACATCTCTCTTTACCTTCTTACAGTATCTTCGACCAGGGATCTTTTAGGTTTTGATCTCACTTATTGGAGATTTCATATTCTAAGCTTTGATTTGCTGTAAAAATCCAATTTGATTATTCATGATAACTCCATTTGACTATTTAGTTAGATTTCCAAGGTTAATTGTTCATAAGGTACTACTGTTATGCTCATTTGATTTTTATGAGTATCCATCTAGTTTCCTGTAGGCTATTGTGCTTATACAAGTTAGCTCTTTTCCCAATAACACTGCAGATTCCAAGCTTTGCCTATTCATTATTGATCCCTTGATGCATTCCTCTCATAACAAAAGCCCAGTTGCCAAGCCATCCTCCTCTGATATAAACAACCCCAAAGCAATTCAACCATTAAGGGGGTTATTGAAGAAATCTAGGACAGAAAGTTCTACACACTTGGAGGCTTCAGAACAGGAGTGGCACTAACTGTTCCCACTCTAGGAGCCACAAGGGAGTGAGGAAATGGAATATTTGGAAAGGAGGTAGCATATTGGGCATGAGAGTTAGCACACCACCCCTATCGTGCATGGCTTCAAGTTTGTTGAATGATCTTCGCTCTTCTTTTGAGACCGGTCAAGATTCCTCCTCCTGCTTATAAGTTGAAGGCAATAAATAAGAATTTGTGGAATGCTGATATTACAGGAAAGGAAAAGGGATTAGTCCATGCTGTGTCAATGTATCATCTCTCTCTCTCTCTCTCTCTCTCTCTCTCTCTCTCTCTCTCTCTTGATATAACATTGAGAAAATAGGGTTGCGGTTAGAATAGAGGGAGCTAACATAATTCATATATTAACACCATGAAATATTAGTTAATATCAGACTTGTAATATTCAATGATATAAACAAAATTACCATCCACCCATATGAAAAAATATCATTCCTAATATTTTTTGATGGTGTTTTCCAAAATTGATTATTTTGAAAGATTTTGTGAATCTTAATTGTGTGATACTGTAGTTCTATTATATTAATTTTTTAACTTATCTTTTTCAGGCATCACCATTGCGTCGACGAAGAAGCGGTTCTTACGCAGCACAACCGCCTTCACCAAGAGCCACAGGATATCGCTCAATGGCATCCTTCGGCTCATGTGTAATGTATTTTATATTAATAAGAATTGATTCTGATTTGGGTGATTTTGTATACTCTTATATTTGTAAGTTATGGAATACAGAACAGTACATAATTTTACTTATGTCACATGTTAATTTTGCCTTTAGTGATCTACATTTATCACCTGTAACTACAGGTATTCTATAAATAATCTATAGATATTTACTCTATATTTTGTAGTATTGACACAGTCAAAATTACCATAAATTTTTTCATTGGTTACACATTAATTCACAAAACTTCAGATATTTCCTTTGTTGTGAGTCTTTAAATTTAAGAAAAATCATTGCCTTCACCAATCAACATTGTTTTGCTGTTAGTATCATTTATGTAACTTTACAGTCTTGGGGAGGAAATGAATAGGATAGTGATGGATTTTTTAGACTCGTAGGAGGAATTAAAAGAGTTTATCTTAAGGGATCTGTTGGTAGGCCAATATATTGGGGGTACAGGAGGAAAAACACTAAATCCTGAAAAATTCAGAGCTTCGTATGGCAATGGAAAATATGTATACGAAATATTTTGTCAGAATTCCTCTTAATTTCCTGTTTATAAGATGAAGGTAACAAATAAGAAATTATGGACTGCTGATATTACTGGAAAGAAAAAGGTAGTTCATGCTGTGTCAATGTATCATCTCTCTCTCTCTCTCTCTCTCTCTCTCTCTCTCTCTCTCTCTTGAATAACAAATAATTTTTTAACTCATTCAATATAAGTTCCTGATGCAACTTACATCAGCACCAATTTGTTATATAATATCATAGTTTGCATACTTTTTGTTTATAGCTATTATTAGTTATTATATGAATATACACACACTCTCTCTCTCTCTCTCTCTCTCTCTCTCTCTCTCTCTCTCTTGATATAACATTCAAAAACATAATTCAAATATTAACATCATGAAATATTACTTAATGTCAGACTTGTAATATTCAATAATATAAACAAAATTACCATCCACCCATATGAAAAAATATCATTCCTAATATTTTCTGATTTTGTTTTCCAAAATTGATTATTATGAAAGATTTTGTGAATCTTAATTATGTGATAAATCTAGTATATTAATCTTTTAACTTATCTTTTTCAGGCAGCAGCAACGACTTCACCAAGCAACACAATTCAACATTTTGGAGGTTTGGTAAGTAATGTACTTTTTTTATTAATAAGAATTGATTCTGATTTGGGTGATTTTGTATGCATTTATTTGTTCCTTAACTGAATACAAACCACGCTATTTACATGGGGTAATTACTTCGGCGCAGCCGGTGACGAGCCATAAAGTTTTAACGAGGGTTTCCTACCCCACCGCTAGTTAGGGGGGGGGGCAAGCTATCCCTCCTCCCTCACACACAGCAGTGGTTCGGCCACTTTACTTTTGGGTCGGAGAGACGACAGACCTGTCAGCGCTCTCCTCTCTTTTGACTGCCATAATTTTTCGTTTGCTTTTTCTTGCAGTGTTTGTGTGTGAAGTTGGCCTCTATTATCATCATGCGCACTTGCCATGGTCTTCCCGGCCGCCCTTGTGGAACCTTTATGTCGTCCGTGGAGACGAATCTGCACTCCTTATGCCCTCAGGGTTGGGGCCAACGGTGTGATAGTGCTAATTTGTGTATTGAATGTAGGGAGTGGTCTACCTCCCAGTGGGAGAGGTTTGCCCGGCGACGTAAGAAGAAGGCTAAACGGGATCGTTCTCCTTCCGAAAGTTCTCGGGAGAGAGAAAATCCTAGGTCTTCTTCTCCCGCCGCCCATTCCTCCTCCGAAGCTCCCGCTCGGGCGGCCTCTTCCGAGAGGCCGGCAAACGGTAGCGTAGACCGTAATGTTGATATTGTTGACCGATCCAGTGGTAAAGGAGAGGCCGCGTCCTACCATAGCGAGACGGCTGCCCCTCCCCCCTCGGAGGAGGTAGTTATGTCTAACAAGGATCTTTTTCAGCCTTGGGCTTCCTTTGGGGCTACAGATTTCGCCCTCCAAGGCAGCCCTGTTTGACATGGTCAAACGGGGTGCGGCCGCCGAACAATCGTCAACTACAGCGGAAATAGATCCTCTGTCTGTGGTTGACGTGGTTGTTTCGGAAACATCCCATGGATCTGTCCATACACCTGTTCCTGTGGCTGAGGTAGCTGAAGGCTCTGTCTCTCCCTCCGAACACACTTCCAGGGAGGAGCTGAGTCCTACGGTCTCTCCTTCCACTGAGATTCCCTCTCGAGGGAGTTCTCTGGTAGAGACGCCTCTTCGGAGGCCCTTTGATGGTCAGCTTGCTGATCCCACGGCCCCTCGTGGGCGTATACGGCGGAAGGCTCGCCCTCCCCTTCGCCGTAGAGGCCTTCCTTCTCCCTTTAAGGGGGTTAGGAGGCGCCTCTTCGGCTCGTCGTCCCCACAATCCTCTGCGGAGGAGACGACTCGCCGCTCTCCTGTCCTGCCAGCTACCACCCTAGACCTCTCCGTGGATCGTTCGCGTTCCCCTTTAGAGGATGGTCGTCCTTCGGGACAAGGGTCTCCTCAACCATCTACATCGAAGGCTGCTGATGCGCTTTACGCGCCCCCTGAGTCTGCCACTGCGCAGTCTCCAGGCCCTTCGCGGTCTCAGGGACTTAAGCGCAAAACTGTGCCTCTCGTCTCTAAAAGTAAGGCTCTGCCTGCGCCCGTTGTTGTTGTTCCTAATGTTGCTGACAAAGCGCTTCGGCGCTCACCTGTAGGCATTCGCGCCCCTGATCCTGTTACGCGCCAGGGTTCCCCTGCGCGCCCATGCCCATCGACAATTGTTCCTGATGCAGCGCGCAAGCGCTCAAAGGCGCCTGCGGGCCCACCTTCACTAACGCTGCCGCGCCCACCTTTACCAACGCTGCCGCGCCCCCCAGTTCTTGTTACATCGCGCGCGATTCCAAAGGTGCCTGAGTCGGCGCACAGGCACCCACAGGTTCCTACGGACTCGCTGCGCCCTATGGGGGAAAAACGTAGCGCGCGTTCACCCCCTGTTCCTGTATCATCGTGCGCGGTCCAACAAGTTCCAGAGGTGGCGCACAGGCGCCCACAGGTTCCTGTGGACTCGTCGCGCCCTATAGGGGAAAAGCGCGACGCGCGATCGCCCCCGGTTCCTGACACTTCATGCGCGGTCCAAAAGGTTCCAGAGTCGGCGCATAGGCGCCCACAGGTTCCTGCGGACTCGTCGCTCCCTACGGGGGAAGATCGCGTTGCGCGTTCACGCGCGATTCCATCCTCAACGCGCTCTCCATTGCGCGCTGTGAAGGAAGTTCGCGATGCGCATTCACGCGCGGTTATTGTCACAGCTCCCGCGCGTTCCCCAACGCGATCGCGTGGCGCGCTGACTTAACACGTGGCTCCGGGGATGGCTAAGTTAGCGCACAGGCGCTCACAGCCTCCTCTGGAATTGCGCGAGTCTGCTGCCAACAATATCGCGCGCGACGCTCATCTGTCGCGCCCAGTCCCAGCTACGCGCCCTATGCCTGTGTTCAAGGCAACTGTGAGCGTTCCTCATGCCATTCGCAACCTGCGGCCTCCGAAACAGCCTGTTCCGGATACGCGCTATGCGCGCCAACAATCGCCAGCGCGGTTAACGACCTCGCAAGCGAATAGGGCAATCCCTCCCGACCGTCACCCACAGGTCTCTCGGGATTCTGCTATAATTCTATCGCCTTCGCGGCAAGTTCTCCCGGACACGCGCACAGGCGCCCCTGTCATATCGCGCCCTTCCGGCTCTCACCAGGTCGCTGCGCGCCCGCGCGTTTGGGCGATTCCTGATCGTCGTACACCGACTCCTTCACCATCGCGCTCTCGCGGCCTTATTCCGGCCCGCTCTCCAAGACATGACCGCGCCATTGATTCATCTGCGCGCCATCGCTTTGCGGCCGCCCCGTCCCACGCGGGTGCGCGAGCGCGCGACTTTCCGGCATCATCCGCCCACGCGGGTGCGCGCACTCGCGATTTGGTTCGCGCTCGCGACCTTCCAGCTTCGCGTTACTCTAACGCACGCGACCCTTCGCCGGGCCCAGTTCACGAGCCCCAGCGCGAGCGCCGGCAGGCGGAATCTACCTTGTCACGCTCCCCCCCTCCCTAAGCGCAGACCAGCGCGCTCGCCAGAAGAGGGGCTCTCCCCGGAAAGGTCTAGGGATTCTTCTTTTTCAGCCCAGAAGGCGAACCCTCGTTTGTTATCTCCTCTTAGGGATCCATCGGTCCCCTTCCCTCCAGAGGGAGTGTCTGCCAGTGCCGCTGTCAGTCAACAGCCGTGGATTGATACCCTTCTCAGAGCTCTTTTACGGGCTATGAAGCCAGCCGCCTCTGACTCGGGTCGCGAACCAGTGGCAGTTTCCTCCCCCCTGAAGAGGAAGAGAGGAGGAGTCTCTCCCGTGGATCTTCCTCCGAGACCTAGGCTATCTCCTCGCAGATCCTTAGGCAAGGTTCCTACTCCTCCTCAGACCTTCTCGCCCTCCCCTGCGGAGGAGGAATACCCCTCCTCAGGGGAGTCGGTCGGAGAGGATGTCTTCCCCATCGCACCAATGGAAGAAGTTCATCCCCCTCCCGAGAGGTCTCCTCATCTTGAGGTGGAGAAGGACCTACCACCTTCGCTTTTGGAGTCCTGTATCTCTCCCAGGAGGGAATCTAAGGACTCTTAAGACTATTCCTAAATCGTCGGCCAAGATCAGACAGGAGTAGCCTAGGGCAGTCGAGGATACTCACGTGTCCCCCCAGGAAGAGCCCATGGGGTCAGGAGACTTCGCTGCAAGTCCATCGGGAGGCGAGCGCCAGGAATCGGAACATGCATTCTGGCAAGTTCTGTCCCTCATGAGGAGTCTAAACGGGATCCCAGATCCTGAGGTCCCTCCTCGTGATGGGCAGGACACAGTCCTGGATCGTATCTTTGGCACTCATAGGCCCTCCAGGGCCAGTGCAGCTTTGCCCTGGTCTCAGGGGATGAAGAGTGTCAGAGAGAAGATCGAGGGACAACTCGCGGAGCTTGCCTCCTCAAGCAGGTCTAGTGCCGGGTATAAGCTCCTCCCTCCTCCTCGAGTCCGTCAGAGGAGGTATTTTGAGATCCTTGAGGAGCCTTCTTTGAGTCTTCCTCTGCACCACTCCGTGGAAGCCCTCACTGGTGGAGTCTCTCTTGAGAGACTCTCCAACCGGCACGTGTCCTTCTCGGCCACTGAGATCCAGAGTCATGAGAAGGTCATTAAGTGTGCCATGCAGGCCGCTTCATGGCTAGACATCTGGCTGGGTTCTCTGGGCATTCTGGTGCGGTCCGAGGATCTGTCCAAGGAAAGCACCAGGAAAGCACTGGAGACCTTCCTCCTCTCGGGCACTCGGACCATCGAGTTCCTGTCCCACCAGGTTACCAGCTTGTGGGCCAACACGATCCTCAAGCGTCAGGACGCAGTGACTGAGAGGTTTCATCAGAAGGTCCCCAGCGCTGAGGCTAGTAGGCTCAGACACTCTTCTGTCCTCAGCAAGAGTCTGTTCGAGCCTAAGGACGTGGAGCATACTGCCGAGAGGTGGAGGCAGTCCAATCAGGATTCCCTCATCCATAGAGCCCTGACATCAAGGCCCTACAAGCCCCCGGCAGTACAGCAGCCCCGCCCCGCCCTGCCAAGGACACGAAGAAGACAACCGATACAGCGAAGCCCAAGGTGTCTAAGCCCTTTCCTGCCAGGGGCAGAAGGGGCAAGAAGTCCTCCAAGGGGAGCAAGAACCCTAGAGGTACCGGCCGAGGCCGGAAATGCTAGGGGTGGCAATCCCCCTGCATGTTCACCAGTGGGGGGGATGCCTTCAGAGTTGCGCAGCAAGGTGACAGCAACTCAGGGCGGATGCCTGGACGATCTCTGTGATCTCTCAAAGGTATCGCGTCCCGTTCACGGCATCTCTACCTCCCCTGATAGCGGATCCAGTGTCGCTGAGCTCTCTTGCCATGGGGTCGGCAAAAGGGCAGGCCCTTCAGGCCGAAGTCCAGACCATGTTGGAGAAGAACGCGCTCCAGTAGGTCGTGGACGGGTCCCGAGGCTTCTACAGTCGACTCTTTCTTGTGAAAAAGGCGTCTGGAGGCTGGAGACCAGTCATCGATCTCTCGACACTGAACAGGTTTGTCAAACAAACGCCGTTCAGCATGGAGACGGCAGAAACGGTCAGGCTTGCGTACCTAAGATTTTGCCTAGATCACAAGATCTACCAGTTCAAGGTGTTGTGTTTCGGTCTCTCCACAGCACCTCAGGTGTTCACCAGAGTCTTCACCATCATCTCTTCGTGGGCACACAGGACCGGCATCCGTCTCCTTCGTTACCTGGACGACTGGCTGGTCCTGGCAGACTCGGAGGTATCACTTCTCCTCCACCCAGACAAGCTCCTCGAGGTTTGCTAGGATCTGGGGATCGTGGTGAACCTCGAAAAGTCTTCTCTGCAGCCCTCTAAGAGACTGATTTATCTAGGTATGATCATAGACACCAATCTCCACAAAGCCTTCCCATCAGACGAAAGGATTTCAAGGCTGAGGAAGTTCGCGAGACCTTTCCTCACTCGAGAAGAACACCCAGCCCAATCGTGGCTTCGTCTCCTCGGTCACCTATCCTCTCTAACCCGCCTCGTTCCCAGCAGTCGCTTCAGGATGAGATCCCTTCAGTGGCGACTGAAGTCCCGGTGGAGTCAAGGTCTCGACTCCCCGGACATCTTGATCCCTATGGGATCGGCGGAACGGTCGGACCTGGAGTGGTGGGTGGCAGAAGAGAATCTACGAAAGGGAGTGGATCTTCTCGTCTCCCACCCAGATTTGAACCTTCACATAAACCTTCTGGAGAATAAGGCCGTCTTTCTGGGCCTTCAAAAGTTCCACTAAGTCCTGGCGGGTCACTCCGTAGTGGAGATGAGCGACAACACCACGGTGGTGGCTTACATCAACAAGCAGGGAGGTACCTTTTCGGAACTACTGTCCCATCTTGCAGTAGAGATCCTGAGATGGTCCGAGGCCCACTCGATATCACTTACAGCTCACTTCATTCCAGGCAAGAGGAATGTGCTCGCCGACAGTCTGAGCCGAACGACGCAGATAGTGAGTACCGAGTGGTCTTTGGATCCTCTGATAGCCAACAAAGTCCTGACTTTGTGGGGATCTCCAACTGTGGATCTGTTTGCTACGGCGTTGAACACAAAGCTTCCGCTGTACTGCTCCCCAGTCCCGGACCCCAAGGCTCTCTGGCAGGATGCCTTCCAACAACGGTGGGACAACGTCGACGTGTACGCCTTTCCCCCGTTCTGTCTGATGAGGAGTGTCCTCAACAAGACCAGAATATCGGTCAATCTCCGATGACTTTGATAGATCCGCTGTGGCATCACGCGGAGTGGTTTCCGGACCTTCTGCTGCTCCTCACGGAGATCCCGAGGGAACTCCCTCCACGTCACGAGCTACTCAAACAACCACACTCCAACATCTTCCACAAAGCCGTAGCTTCGCTTCGACTTCACGCCTGGAGACTATCCAGCATCTCCTCAAAGAGAGAGGATTTTCGCAACAAGTTGCGGAAAGGATGTCTGGTCACCTGCGTAGGTCATCTGCAGGAGTCTACCAGGCGAAGTGGCGAGTTTTCTGTGGTTCGTGCCGTGGAAGGGGTATCTTTCCCCTCGATGCCACTCTACCAGCAATAGCGGAGTTCCTTGTGTATCTGTGGGAAGAAATGCGCCTTCCAGTCTCGGCAGTGAAAGGCTATCGCTCAGCCTTAAGTCTTGCCTTCAGGCTCAAAGGAATGGACATTTCCTTCTCGCTGGAACTGTCCCTGCTCATACGAAGTTATGAACTTACCTGCCCTCAGTCGGAAGTGAGACCTCCTCCTTGGAACGTGGTTTGAGTCCTCAGGTCTCTTAAGAGGCCTCCCTACGAACCATTATGCCAGGCTTCGGATCGCCACCTTACTTGGAAGACGGTGTTCCTGCTAGCTTTGGCCTCGGCCAAGCGAGTTGGCGAACTACATGGTCTCTCATACGACGTCGCCCATTCAAGGGGATGGGGGAGGTGACGTTCAGCTTCGTCCTTGAGTTTGTTGCCAAGACTCAGAACCCTGGAGTGCAGGACCCTAGGTTCTACTCTTTCCAGGTCTCGAGTCTTCGTTCCGTAACAAATGACCCAGATCATCTCCTACTGTGCCCAGTTAGGAGTCTGAGGTTGTATCTGAAGAGAACAGCTGCAGTCCGGCCCCAGGTGCAAGCGTTGTTTGTTAGCACCGGGCCAATGAAGAAGAGGGTCACCAAGAACACCATCTCGGCCTGGATCTGTAAGGTAATCCACCTGGCCTTGAGTTTTGACCCTCCCCCGTCACGACGCCCTAGGGCGCATGATGTCAGGGGCGTAGCTGCGTCCCTGGCCTTCAAGAAGAACTTTTCCGTGATGCAGGTCCTGCAAGCCGGGATCTGGAAGCGTCAGACTACCTTCACGGCCCACTACCTGCAAGACGTGACCCACAGGAGGCTCGATACGTTTTCTATTGGCCCTGTGGTGGCTGCACAACAGCTGGTCTAACCTCAGGCTCCTAATTGGACAAGTAGCAGAGGGTTGAGGGCATTGTTACCCGGTTTTAGTCTGTGTGAATGAAAAGATCTGTCTGGCCCTTTTCTTTTCTTCATCCTCTCCTCCCTTGGAGAAAAACAGCATCCTGGTTCTTTGCACCGCTGACCTCGAACCTCTGCAGGTAAGCCATACTCCCTTGTGTTCCTAGTATTAGCTTTTAATACTGTCATGTCCCTATACCCTGACGAGGTGGTATTGGGTTATCCTAGCCTAGATTTCCTTATTAAGGACTCCAGGTCAACTTCCTGGGATGTGTCACTGCTCACCTTCACACACAGCTTACGTAGGCCGCAGCAGTCCTTGACTGCCTGCGAGGTGCAGGGTTCCCAATCCTGGAGTTGCTTTATGAACTTAGGTTCGGGGACCCCGGGCAAGCCAAAGCCAGTAGGGCAGGGGACTTACCTCCCTTCCTAAGGGTTGAGTCACCCCATGTAAATAGCGTGGTTTGTATTCAGTTAAGGAACAAATGACAAATTCGTAGATAATTTGTATTTTTCCTAACGATACAAACCTAGCTATTTACAGTTATGTGCCCGCCAGCCCTGTCCCCCAAGATAAGTCCTACCTCTAAGTAAAGTGGACGAATCACTGGTGTGTGTGAGGGTGGAGGGGTAGCAAGCTCCCCCCCCCCCCCCCCCCCCCCCCCCGCTAACTAGCGGTGGGGTAGGAATTCATCGGCTGCGCCGAAGTAATTACCCCATGTAAATAGCTAGGTTTGTACCGTTAGGAAAAATACAAATTATCTACGAATTTGTCATATTTGTAAGTTATGGAATATAGAACAGTATATAATTTTACCTATGTTACATGTTAATTTTGCCTTTAGTGATCTATATTTATCACCTATAACTACAGCTATTCTATAACTAATCTATAGATATTTACTCTATATTTTGTAGCATTGACACAGTCAAAATTACCATAAATTTTTTTATTGGTTACACATTAATTCTCAAAACATTAGAAGTTTTCTTTGTTGCGAGTCTTTAAATGTGAAAAAAATCATTGCCTTTATCAGTCTACATTGTTTTGCTGTTAGTGTATTTTTTTTTTAACTCTAGAGTCCTGGAGAGTAAATGAATGGGATAGTTATGGAATTTTTAGACTCATAGGTGGAATCAAAAGAGTTTTTTCAAGGGGGCCGCTGGTAGGCCAATATATGGGAGTATAGGAAGAAAAACACTAAATCCTGAAAAAAATCAGAGAGCTTTGTATGGCAATGGAGAATGTATAAACAAAATATTTTGTTAAAGTTCCTCTCAATTTCCTAGTTACAGGGTAATTAATATGTCATAAGGGTGTGGAGTAATAATCAAATCATACAGGATAGGAGGCGGTGAATTAGAGGATGGTTAAATCGTAAAGTAAGATTTATTGTCTAAGTTAATTTTCACAATTAAAGTGAGCAGAAATCTTCTTCAAAGCGAGTGAATTCGAACTTTAAATCTTGAGAGTGCATAACAAAAATTATATGTTCTCGCTGGCTCTTAAATGATTTCATCAGTCAATTACAAATTTACTTTTAACTGGTACAATACCCGGGGAGAGTGGACGGGGAGACATTTAAATTAAAAGAAACTATTGGACGACGTGTGGCGTTACTGGCATATGGACGTCCGCCATGGCTGTGGTAGGCTTACCATGGCCGGTGGGCCTAGTGAAGGTTGCCCACTCATGAGTAGGACTCGAACTTAACTGCCTTTTCTTGCACGTGGGTGTGTTCTTATTTCCCCTACATTGTTGGGGGTGAAGGGTTTGTCTCGCCTATGGGTGGCAGGTGACGTAAGGTGGCGAAGTGTGCCATGCAGGCAACTTCGTGGCTGGACATCTGGCTAGGGTCTCTGGGCATCGTGGTGCAGTCTGAGGACTTGTCCAAAGAAAGCACCAAGAAGGCCTTGGAGAACTTTTTGCTCTCAGGCACGCGTACCATCGAGTTTCTAGCCCATCAAGTCTCGAGCTTGTGGGCTAACACTATCTTGAAACGACGGGACGCAGTGGCTGAGAGATTCCACCAAAAGGTCCCCAGCACCGACGTTAGCAGGCTCAGACATTCTTCCGTCCTCGGTAAGAACTTGTTTGAGCCTAAGGACATGGGGCAGGCTGCTGAGAGGTGGAGGAAGTCCAACCAGGATTCCCTTCTCCATAGGGGTCAAACATCGAGGCCCTATAAACATCCAGCTACCCAGCAACCACGTCCTGTCAAGAGTACGAAGAAGGCAGCTGCAGCAAAGACAAAAATGTCTAAGCCCTTTCCTGTCAACGACAAGAAAGGCTAAAAGTCCCCTAGGGGAGGAAAGAATCCTAGAGGGAGCGGCTGTGGCCGCAAACGCTAGGATTGGCAGTCCCCCTGCATGTCCACCAGTGGGGGGGATGCCTACAAAGTTGCGCGAGAAGGTGGCAGCAACTCGGGGCCGATCCCTGGACGATTTCAGTAATCAGTCAGGGATATCGCGTCCCGTTCACGACATCTCTACCTCCCCCTGATAGCGGATCCAGTGCCGTTGAGCTCCCTTGCCATGGGATCGGCAAGGGGACAAACCCTTTGGGCAGAAGTCGAGACCATGTTGAAGAAGGACGCTCTCCAAGAGGTAGTCGACGGGTCCCGAGGCTTCTTCAGTCGACTCTTCTTGTAAAGAAGTCGTCTGGAGGCTGGAGACCAGTCATCGACCTCTCAGCCCTGAACAGGTTTGTCAAGCAGACCCCATTCAGCATGGAGATGGCAGACACGGTCAGACTTGCAGTGAGACAGCAAGACTTCATGTGCACACTGGACCTGAAGGACGCGTACTTCCAGATCCCAGTCCATCCGTCTTTGAGGAAGTACTTAAGATTTTGCCTAGACAACAAGATCTACCAGTTCAAGGTGCTGTGTTTCGGTCTCTCCACAGCACCGCAGATGTTCACCAGAGTGTTCACCCTAATATCTTCATGGGCTCACAGGATCGGTATCCGTCTCCTCCGTTACTTGGACGACTGGCTGATCCTAGCAGACTCGGAGGCAGCCCTTCTTCGTCACCAAGACACCAATCTCCACAAAGCCTTCCCATCAGACGACAGGATAGCAAGGCTGAGGAGGGTCGCGAGGCCTTTCCTCAGACGAGAAGAACTTTCAGCCCAATCGTGGTTACGTCTCCTCGGTCACCTCTCATCCCTGGCCCGTCTAGTTCCCAATGGTTGCCTCAGAATGAGATCTCTCCAGTGGCGACTCAAGTCCCGGTGGAATCAAGGTCACGATTCCCCGGACACTATGATCCCTATGGGTTCTGCGGAACAGACGGACCTTCAGTGGTGGGTGGCAGATGAGAACCTACAAAAAGGAGTGGATCTTCTCGTCCTCCCCCCGGATTTGATGTTGTTTTCGGACGCCTCAAAGAAAGGGTGGGGGGCTCACGTTCTAAACCACAGGACCTCAAGCCTGTGGTCAGAATCAGAGAAGTACCTCCACATAAACCTGCTAGAGATGAAGGCCGTATTCCTAGCTCTTCAACAGTTCCAACAATACCTGGCGGGCCACTCTGTGGTGGTGATGAGCGACAACACCACAGTAGTGGCTTATATCAACAAGCAGGGAGGTACCTTTTCAGAACAGCTATCCCATCTCGCAGTAGAGATACTGAGATGGACTGAAGTCCACTCGATCGCACTTTCGGCTCGCTTCATTCCAGGCAAGATGAATGTGCTCGCCGACAGTCTGAGCAGAGCGACGCAGATAGTGAGTACCGAGTGGTCTTTGGATCGTTAAGTAGCCAACAAAGTCCTGACTTTGTGGGGTTCCCCGACTGTGGATCTGTTCGCTACAGCGCTGAACTTCAAACTTCCGCTGTACTGCTCCCCAGTCCCGGATCCCAAGGCTCTCTGGCAAGATGCCTTCCAACAACGGTGGGACAACATCGTTGTCTACGCCTTTCCCCCGATCTGTCTGATGAGGAGGGTGCTCAACAAGACCAGAATATCGGTCAATCTCTCGATGACACTAATAGCTCCGCTATGGCATTACAGAGAATGGTTTCCGGACCTTCTGCAACCTTTAACAGAGCTTCTGAGGGAACTCCCTCCACGACACGAGCTACTCAAACAACCACACGCCAACATCTTTCATAAAGCCATAGCTTCGCTTCAACTTCATGCCTGGATACTATCCAGCATCTGCTCACTGAGAGAGGATTTTCACAGCAAGTTGCGAACAGGATGTCTGGACACCTGCGTAGGTCATCCGCAGGGGTCTACCAGGCGAAGTGGCGAGTCTTCTGTGGTTGGTGTCGTGGAAGGGGTATCTCTCCACTCGATGCCACTATTCCAGCAATAGCGGAGGTCTTCGTGTATTTGCCGGAGGAAATGCGCCTTTCAGTCTCGGCAGTGAAAGGCTATTGATCAGCCTTAAGTCTAGCCTTCAGGCTCAAAGGAGTGGATATTTCTTCCTTGCTGGAACTTTCCCTATTCATACGGAGTTATGAACTTACCTGCCCTCAGTCGGAAGTGAGACCTCCTCCATGGAACGTGGTTCGAGTTCTCAGGTCTCTTAAGAGACCTCCCTTCGAACCATTACGCCAGGCTTCAGATTGCCACCTTACTTGGAATACGGTGTTCTTGCTAGCTTTGGCCTCGGCCAAGCGAGTCGGCGAACTTCATGGTCTCTCATACGACTTCGCCCATTCAAGGGGATGGGGGGAGGTGACGTTCAGGTTCGTCCCTGAGTTTGTTGCCAAGACTCAGAATCCGGGAGTGCCGGACCCTCGGTTCGACTCTTTCCAGGTTTCGAGTCTTCGTTCTGTAACAGATGATCCAGACCATCTCCTACTGTGCCCAGTAAGGAGTCTGAGGCTATATCTTAAGAGAACGGCTGCAGTTCGTCCCCAGGTGCAAGCGTTGTTTGTGAGCAAAGGGAAACCGAAGAGGAGGGTCACCAAGAATACCATCTCAGCGTAGATTCGTAAGGTAATACACCTATCCTTGAATCCTGACCCTCCTCCGTCACATCGCCCTAGAGTACATGATGCCGGGAATAGCTACGTCCCTGGCCATCAAGAAGAACTATTCAGTGAAGTAGGTCCCGCAAGCTGGGGTGTGGAAGTGTCAGACGACCTTCACAGCCCACTACCTGCAAGACGTGACACACAGAAGACTCGATACGTTCTCTATCGGCCCTGGGGTGGCTGCACAACAGCTGGTCTAAACCTCAGGCTCCTTAATGGACAAGTAGCAGAAGGTTGAGGGCATTGTTACCCGGTCTTAGTCTGCATAAATGAAAAGGTTTGTGTGGCCCTTATTCTTTTCCTCATCCTCCCCTCTCTTGGGGAAAGCAGCATCCTGGGTTCTCTGCAAAGCTGACCTCAAACCACTGCAGGTAAACCATGCTTCCTTGTGTTCCTAGTATCAAGTTAATACTATCACGTGCCCATACCCTTACGAGGTGGTATTGGGAGAGTCCTAGCCTTGAGTTCCATCTAAAGAACTCCAGGTCAACTTCCTAGGACGTGTCACACTGCATACCTTCACACACAGCTTATGTAGGCCGCAGCACTTGCACAGCAAGATGCTAGCGAGGTGCAGGGACTCATTATTGAGTACTAACACACTCAAATACTGAGTCCTCGGGCAAAAGCCAAAGCCAGTAATGGCCGGGACTTACCACCCTTCCTAAGGGGTGAGTCACCCATATTAAATAGCGTGGTTTGTATTTCAGTTACGGAACAAATGGCAAATTCGTAGATAATTTGTATTTTTCCTAACTATACAAACCTTAGCTATTTAATCAAAATTGCCCGCCAGCCCTATCCCCCGTGAAGTCCTACCTCTAAGCAAAGTGAGCTAAATCACAGGTGTGTGTGAGGGGGGTTGTGGTAGCAAGCTACTCCTCCCTACCCCCGCTAACTAGCAGTGGGGTAGTAAACCCTCGTTAAAAATCTAATGGCTCGTCATTTCAGCTACGCCGAAAGTACTTACCCATATTAAATAGCTAAGGTTCGTATAGTTAGGAAAAATACAAATTATCTATGAATTTGTCATTTAATATCAGACTTGTAATATTCAATAATATAAACAAAATTACCATCCACCCATATGAAAAAAGATCATTCCTAATAATTTCTGATTTTGTTTTCCAAAATTGATTATTATGAAAGATTTTGTGAATCTTAATTATGTGATAAATCTAGTATATTAATCTTTTAACTTATCTTTTTCAGGCAGAAGCAACGACTTCACCAAGCAACACAATGCAATTTTATGGAGGTTCGGTAAGTAGTGTACTTTTTTTATTAATAAGAATTGATTCGGATTTGGGTGATTTTGTATACATTTATAAATGTAAGTTATGGAATATAGAACAGTATATAATTTTACCTATGTTACATGTTAATTTTGCCTTTAGTGATCTACATTTATCACCTATAACTACAGCTATTCTATAACTAATCTATAGATATTTACTCTATATTTTGTAGCATTGACACAGTCAAAATTACCATAAATTTTTTCATTGGTTACACATTAATTCACAAAACATTAGAAATTTTCTTTGTTGCGAGTCTTTAAATGTGAAAAAAATCATTGCCTTTATCAGTCTACATTGTTTTGCTGTTACTGTAGTGTATTTTTTTTTTTAACTAGAGTCCTGGAGAGTAAATGAATGGGATAGTTATGGAATTTTTAGACTCATAGGTGGAATCAATAGTTTTTTTTTAAGGGGGCCGCTGGTAGGCCAATATATGGGAGTATAGGAAGAAAAACACTAAATCCTGAAAAAAATCACAGAGCTTTGTATGGCAATGGAGAATGCATAAACAAAATATTTTGTTAAAATTCCTCTCAATTTCCTAGTTACAGGGTAATTAATATGTCATAAGGGCGTGGAGTAATAATCAAATCATACAGGATAGGAGGCGGTGAATTAAACTATGGTTAAATCGTAAAGTAAGATTTATTGTCTAAGTTAATTTTCACCATTAAAATGAGCAGAAATCTTCTTCAAAGCGAGTGAATTAGAACTTTAAATCTTGAGAGTGCATAACAAAAATTATATGTTCTCGCTGGCTCTTAAATGATTTCATCAGTCAATTACAAATTTACTTTTAACTGGTACAATACCCGTGGACGGGGAGGCATTTAAATTAAAAGAAACTATTGGACGACGTGTGGCGTTACTGGCATATGGACGTCCGCCATGGCTGTGGTAGGCTTACCATGGCCGGTGGGCCTAGTGAAGGTTGCCCACTCACGAGAAGGACTCGAACTTAACTGCCTTTTCTTGCACGTCGGTGTGTTTTTATTTCCCCTACATTGTTGGGGGTGAAGGGTTTGTCTCGCCTATGGGTGGCAGGTGACGTAACCACACCATACTGGTTCTCACTCTGCGTCCCCTCTCCCCGGTGTACCTGTTGACATGGAAACGTATTCAGTACACGTGTGCTTGGGTCATCAAAATACAAAGCAAAAATGAAAGCAGCTTGAATTGCTTTCCAAAAACTCATGGATCAGTGAGACAAGGTGATAAGCTCGGCAATATCCGCCCTATTTTCTGCGCATTTACTTTACTGCTTAGCCTTAGTTTAAAACAATATATTTGTCTGTGGAAAGCTCCCCTCCCCCTGACTCAAGGCTCCCCCGAGCCTTCCAGAATTTAAAACTACTTTAAAACAAAGCAAAGGCCATTAACTTTCAAGAAAAATTATCAAAACTAAACCTCACTAAAAATTACTCTACTCAAAACGAAGTCTCCATGATCCTTGGGAAGCCTTGTTCACCTCCAACAAAGGTGAACAAGACTTAGATTAAAAATTCATATTGAATAATCAGCACATTTCACAGCAAGTGGAAAATGGTGAACAATTATCGATAAAAAATCAAATTCACATCTCAAACTCATCAAAAATACTCATTATCAGTGAACACATGTTAAAAATTTCAAAAAGAGAATTAATCCTCAATTAACACTACACATGTCTGTATTCATGATATACATACTTGATATATGAACATGTATGGATAATACATATCTTATTAAGAAAACATATCATAGAGGACTGTGACTGCAAAGTTATAATTTATACAACAGAAAGTAACCTTTGTATATAAAAATACTCAACTTTTCTAGATCCTACAGTCCATTAGTGAATGCATTCATCGTACAAAAAGAATTAATGCCCTCATATGTCAAGCCTACACTCTGGCTCATTCATTGGACTCTCAGTCTGAAAGAGATCTAAGATATAGTACTGGTAAACACAGTACATTAAACATTCATTGTGTTCCAAACCAAAAATGATAGTTGGTAGCAAAAAACTCTCAAATTACCTAAAAGAAAAGTCTCACAAAAAGACAATTCCTTCGAAAATCAACTTATGTGCACATATCTTAAATATTCACTCTCCATAGATACTTTCGTATCTCCTGGGTATACCTGGATCCACGACAGTTATTATTAAAAATTGACAATAATAGCTATTGAGTATGGCCATAATATGTAAAGAATCCAAAAGAAAAGATCATCATCCGATATCTTTAAACATATCTTTAAATCATTGGACTCTCAGTCTGAAAGAGATCTAAGATATAGTACTGGTAAACACAGTACATTAAACATTCATTGTGTTCCAAACCAAAAATGATAGTTGGTAGCAAAAAACTCTCAAATTACCTAAAAGAAAAGTCTCACAAAAAGACAATTCCTTCGAAAATC
Organism: Palaemon carinicauda; assembly: GCF_036898095.1. Classification (NCBI taxonomy): domain Eukaryota; kingdom Metazoa; phylum Arthropoda; class Malacostraca; order Decapoda; family Palaemonidae; genus Palaemon; species Palaemon carinicauda. Next base: position 10,935,123 of record NC_090736.1, on the reverse strand, counting down.
AACTTATGTGCACATATCTTAAATATTCACTCTCCATAGATACTTTCGTATCTCCTGGGTATACCTGGATCCACGACAGTTATTATTAAAAATTGACAATAATAGCTATTGAGTATGGCCATAATATGTAAAGAATCCAAAAGAAAAGATCATCATCCGATATCTTTAAACATATCTTTAAATCATTGGACTCAGTCTGAAAGAGATCTAAGATATAGTACTGGTAAACACAGTACATTAAACATTCATTGTGTTCCAAACCAAAAATGATAGTTGGTAGCAAAAAACTCTCAAATTACCTAAAAGAAAAGTCTCACAAAAAGACAATTCCTTCGAAAATCAACTTATGTGCACATATCTTAAATATTCACTCTCCATAGATACTTTCGTATCTCCTGGGTATACCTGGATCCACGACAGTTATTATTAAAAATTGACAATAATAGCTATTGAGTATGGCCATAATATGTAAAGAATCCAAAAGAAAAGATCATCATCCGATATCCTTAAACATGATGAAACGTTATCCAATATCTTTAAACAGCTGTATCAAAAACCAATCAACTAACTAAATAATGTGCATCATCATCAACAGTTAACTAACTGTATCATACTAACAAAAAGTATCATAATCAAACAAAGCTCTGTTCCTCCACTCGGAACACTTCTGCAGGCTTCTGCAGATATCCATGCAAAAAACAACACAATGGTACCATTACAACTACTCATCTCAGCTATGCCTATACTCTGCATTAAGTAAGGCATGCCTGGGGTCCCCAGAACCACTCCTTGGGTGGGAGTGTTTCCCCGACCCTCGCCCTCATTGGGTGCCTGGCGGGCGGTCCTCCTTGGAACATTTTGTTCCAAGGGCAAAGCTTCCCTTACCGGCAGAGGGTCCGTCAGCACAATTGGTGTGACCCCCTCTGCCCCCCTCAATCAGAGACAGGCAGGGCATCAAAAAGCATCAAAACAGAACACCAGTCCAACCAGAGAGTGAAAGAAGAAAACAAATCTTCAACATCCACAACAGGAATGTCCAAATTCCCAAGTTTCAATCAGTACTTGACAACTCACAACAAGGGACACCAAAAACTCTAAGGGCATCTCAATGCCCAAGTACAGAAACTCTCTCTCTCTCTCTCTCTCTCTCTCTCTCTCTCTCTCTCTCTCTCTCTCTCTCTCTCTCTCTCTCTCTTCTCCAAGGCGCCCACATGATGACATTGTCATCAGGGCTATGTTTTCCAACTCTCCATGCCCAGTCGTTCAAATTCCAATCTGGGCAAACTGCTGACACATTGCTCGTATCACAACCGAAAACAAGCTTTCTGACAGAAGTTTCACAACAGACACACTTCACACACACTGACTTTTCACAACAACAATACTCTCATCTTGTGTTGTCTTATCTCTTTTGCTTGTACTTAAACTAAGCCGAACTCAAACTCTGGCAAACAAACAACAATCACTCTAGGACACTTATTGGTCCAATCTGACCTACATCACGCAAACAAAGGCTCTTGCGTTACCATCACATCATCATTTGCTACTTCGCACTTTATAGCCCTAAGCCATGTAGGCCTGGGTCTTCCAATTCTTCTAGTGCCTTGTGGAGCCCAATTAAACATTTGATGAACTAATCTCTCTTGGGGAGTGCAACAACACGTCACAGAGAACCAATCTGAAATTGAAACTTCCTAGTGCAATTTCGAATAGGGAAAATCATTCCGATTAGATCTACGTTAAATCTCAAACAACAAAGAATACAAGGTGGAAAACGTAAATTTACGTTAAAACTGAACGCTATAGAGTATCTCCAAAGTCAAAACTGTTCCCAAATTACTTTAAACTTTATTCAGAACATGACAAAACTCTTCATAACCTGTAACTGAGGTCAATAAAAAAAAATCTCCTTAACCAATTTCCAGAGAAAAAGAAAAAACTTTCGTACTTCCCTAAGACACTTAAGGGACAATCATTAGCCAAAAAACCAATTCCCTCTCATTTTTTCCCACCGAACTATCTCACAAAGCACTGACACCATGAGACACAATGAAACAAATTCTCACTTAGCCATCTCCATGTGGACATATTGACGCCGCTCCTGCGTGTGCGCAATCTCACATTCTCTCTCTCTCTCTCTCTCTCTCTCTCTCTCTCTCTCTCTCTCTCTCTCTCTCTCTCTCTCTCTCTCTCTCTCTGCGTGTCTCATATATTCACGCGCATGTATGCAAACGCAAACATCCACACACAAGGACTCACATGGGTCGAATTCTGCTGACCCAAACTCTCCAATAATCACCAAAATCTTTCTACCTCGCATCCTTCTTGCATATCTTAGCGAGCAAAGACCGTATAGCTAAAAACATAAGAAAAAGAAAACTCAAAAAAACATAGCATGCAAAAAATACTGAAACCGAAAAAACAAACTGAGCTCAAAATCTTACAATTACGTCCTTAACTAAAACAGGCATTATGGCATAAACAAACTACACAAACAGAAAAAGAAAACAAAACAGAAACTACACGTACATAACAACGAGTCTCGTTTGATCTTTGAGACAAGTCACTGAGTCTTACATAATTCTGAAGGGCAATTAACTAGCCTTTTTTTGGTCTTTAAATGTACACAAAGCCATTAAAATACTAGGCTTTATCTCATGGATTCACCAAATCACTTAATTACAATCAAATCCACCATTTACGTAATACTTTGACACCAAAATCATATCCTGTTTTTCTTTAACACAATCTGACATAAAACATAAATATTTCTTATCAGACATTAATTATCTAATGAAGGCAACGGTATTGCTACTCATTATCACCTTCTAACCCAAAGTATATTTGGTTAATATGATTCCCTCAATACTCAAAAATAAGTAAATAACTTGAGAACTCATTACATGAATCAGAGTTTATTGCTTGATTAAGCTATTCTTCAACACACAGGGCGCCTGTCAAAGCTTATGCTGACATGGTGTCTAGTTCGCCTTGATCACATGTTAGCCTATCAAAGAGTTTATTGCTTGACTAAGCTATTCTTCAACACACAGGGCGCCTGTCAAAGCTTATGCTGACATGGTGTCTAGTTCGCCTTGATCACATGTTAGCCTATCAAATCTTTTAACACTACGGCTAAAATTACCGTGTCACAAATTTCTGGTGTTACACACATTCCGATCATTTACTTTATCCCTTGACACAAACAAATAAAAATCTACGGCAACTTGTTTGGCATTTCTCAAATTTTTCACATTACTTGTTTTTTCTCGCGAGTTAAAATAAATGGACAAATACATAAGAATTCAAATTCTCTTCTTTCTACCATGTTGCCAAATAGTACCTAAATTTTTTTTTTTCACTTGTCACGAATTTTCCAAAACACACAATCCTATACAGAGTTAGAAAACAAAGATTTAATTCTGACCTTTACTTAAAGAAATTACATTACTTGTCAAAATCTTGAATTTCTTTCCCACACAAAAAAAAAAAAACTTATTTGAGATGTGCTCTTTAACAGTGACTGTGACATCATAATGCTTGCTCAGGGAATTCACACATTATCACATTTGCTTCATCCATTTTTGCTTACGGCCGGCCTTTTTAACACAAACACATTCATGCTCCCTGCTAAATCCTTTGACATCACTTTCTCAAAATAATTTGTTGACAATGTCATCAATCAGACCGAACACTGGTAAACAAATCACTTATGACACACTGCAACTCAAAGAAACTGAATGCCAGATTTTTAAATCTCCTACGTGACATTACTAATTACTTAACATTTGTTGACAAATGAACTTACTTCTGTTATTACGTTAACAAACTTATCTTCATTAATTAGGTTGATCTCAGACTAAAACTGACAAACAATAGCTTAACCTTATTTTTAAACATCTCATAACGATCTAAGTAGGCTACTGATCGACAATACAGAGTATGACGTAAGAACAAATATTGACACAAATTTCCCAAATTACCAATGAATCTAATTTACATTTCTTTCTCCATAATTTTACTAAGTACATACTCAAAAGGGACATCATAAAGAACTTCATAAATTATGTCTTAACACTGAATTTACAAACTTTGTACATTTCTTCTCTCGAATTAAGCAACTTATTATTGTTAACACAGAATTATCTCAACATGTGACTTTAATTCTTTTCCAAAAAACACATTTAACATGTTTGACAACGAAGGTCTCAAAAAAAACAAACTTCTACAAACCAAAGAAACTATGCAATGGAAACTTATAGTTCATGCAGCATAAAGAACTATTTCTGATTTATCCACACAGCAACAAAATCAATTTGATTTGTTTCTTTTGTGAAAAGAAAAGTTAATCTTTACTTGAAGCTTTAACATTGAAAACATTTTACTCGACTAGTTGCTTTCTTCAATCAAAACTAGTGTCCTTTCATTTAACTATAACGTTATGTAAAGAAAACGGAATGATAACTTTGTTACTTTACACACTTACAAAATCTCAAAACTTATTAATCATAAAACTAAAGATTTTGTACCCCGTTACTTATGTGTGGGTTGATTGCTTTGGGTCGTCTTGGGTGCCTCGTCCTACAGTTGCTGTCTCGGACCTCTTCCAATTTTCGGGCTTGTCCTTGGCCTTTGTGGGCGTGCCATTTCTATCAATGTGCCCGCTGCTGCTGCTTCAATGACGAAATCCTCTAAAGTTAGGGCAATTAGACACACCCCAACTGCTTCTGTTGATAGGGTCCATAGTAGGGTCCTGGGTCGCCATTTCGGATGGCGAGTTTCGATGCTGTTGCTCCCGCAACGGGAAACTGAACAAAACGACAATTTTGGGCGTACCGTCTTCTCTTCCAACAGGAACATTGTCGTGTCATCCTCTCGAGGATGGGTGTGTTTCCATACAGTTTCCTCCCTTGGGCCCCGTCTGTTTCGGCCCCCTCGTCTCGACGGAAGGGCGCTAAGGTATCCTCCCTGCAAGTCCTCCGTGGGCGACTTGTTCACAAAGCTCCTCGTGGCTGCTACTATTCTCCGCATCATCGTCAGGATTTTCTCCTTAATCTAAGGATATCCATTCATCTTTTATTTTCTTTAGTTATGTTCTTCAACTTCCGTTTCTCCTGCGTTTTTCCTTTCCACTTCTCCAGAAATGTCTCTTTCCTGCTTCTCGTGTTTTATCTTCATATCTCCTTCACGTCTAAAGTCAATTATTTTCGTAGCTGCTGCACTTGATCTTTTGCTCATTATCACACTTGTTTTTAATCCTCTTTATCCCACCGTAAAGCCATCAAATTTACTCAATAAACCAAAAACATTATTCCCTACAAGAAAATGCAGTTTTTCTTCTCTTATCGTGAATTTTGATAATTTTTACATTTTAATATACGGTAAAACAAATTGTGAGCAGTGGCATCTGTACAGATTCCATGAGTCACAAGACGATGTATTACAGGTAATTACACCCCTCGGCTCTCAGTCCTAGCACAAACTTCGAGAGTACATGTTTAAATTTGACCTCTGACATTCACTCCTTTTTACGTCTGTTTTTCTTGCTTTTGGCAAGAATTTTATCATGCCTAAGAGGAAAAGACAATTTCAACGTCTCGCTAACATAAGGAAGAAGAAAATTTGTTCTAATAAGAAGTGGGTAATATTGGCGAAATTAGCAGAGTTAGTGAGGGAAAGAGATGATATATGAGTGACCGTCTCATCTAAAGAAGCAAGATATTGAGCAAAGGTATCTTCATTTATGATCAAATTATGATAAATAACTTTGTTTTGATTTATAAATATCCAAAAAGGAACATAAAATTCATAATAATCATGATTTATTAATATTGTTTTTTTGGGCTCAGGCCATGTCGTGCTGATGGAAGGGTTCCTATAGGTAGCCTTCTAAGGGATATTTTCTACAGTGATACTCCCAGAGAATTAAACCTAAGGTCTCCAGGATTGCAACTCCTGGCACGAGTATCCAATAAAAGATGTCGTATAATATCAGGGGACGTATTCTAGATACGACACATAGCAATCTTCACCCCGAATAGATTTAACTCTTTGATGTAAGGGGGAAGGGTGGCAAAAGAAAGGGGTGCCCTTCTAGGTAACCGGTGGATCTCCTTCCCTACTACTACCGCGACGCCATTCCTATTCTTGTAGCCTGCTAAGAGTGTTGTGCTCTCCCTTAGCCCAGTGTTTTTTCAAGTTCTGGACCCTAATTTTCATCATCTGGAAAGTTGAGTATTAATTCTTTCCTGGGTGTAATTTTGGTCTCCCTTTTCACAGTTGAATTTAATCATTCAAGTGTGTTTGGGTGAGCATTGTCGAAACCGGAGGCAGCCATTTTACGACTGCTGTCGTCCGTTACATTCTTGAATATTATTTAGATAGTAGGGCAAAACTTCCTGGTTTTATGCTATTATATTGGCTAGTTAGGCAAGATATATAAGATGTGATATTGCATACATGAAATTTATCCTTTTTCTATTATGTGGCTATACTTAACATATTCGTGCTGAAACCCCATTGGTACCGATTACCTTTGTCGGTGCTCCTACCGAAGCAAGGTTACTCTTGCTCATATATACGTTAGTAAAGTAATTCCCCCTGTTTACCTCACCCTTATCGTTGTGTGAATGGCTTTCTCTTCTTCGTCAAAGTTGAGTATTTACCTCTTTTTGCCTCTATTTATGCTAATTTTGGTTTAACCTCCTTCGGTGACTTATATTTTAGCTTTTGGTTGGAGGAAGCCAAAGCACTTTGAGTCCTGCTAGCATGGCGTCGGGCTTAATCCCCGATGGCCTCTTTTTTTTTATTGTGTCTACTTTGTATTTGGGTAAGTTTCATGTTAGCTAGTTTTTGTTTAGCATTACGATGTTAAGGACTCAATTTTATATATTTTCATTACGATTTTTTTCTTTTCACAGTTGAATTCAATCATTCAAGTGTGTTTGGGTGAGCATTGTCGAAACCGGAGGCAGCCATTTTACGACTGCTGTCGTCCGTTACATTCTTGAATATTATTTAGATAGTAGGGCAAAACTTCCTGGTTTTATGCTATTATATTGGCTAGTTAGGCAAGATATATAAGATGTGATATTGCATACATGAAATTTATCCTTTTTCTATTATGTGGCTATACTTAACATATTCGTGCTGAAACCCCATTGGTACCGATTACCTTTGCCGGTGCTCCTACCGAAGCAAGGTTACTCTTGCTCATATATACGTTAGTA
>NC_090736.1:10765394-10922894 GCF_036898095.1 Palaemon carinicauda | reverse complement strand
CCACCTAACCTTCTCTGTCTCCAAACTAGACCCGGAGATCGCAGGATAGCAGTTCAACGAGAACCTTCCTAAGTTGCCAGACCATCTTCTGAGGAAGGAACAGGAGTCGAAGGAGAGACTTGTGGCCTCTCTCTCTCATCAGAACTGCTTGGAACTAAGCGCAAGCCAACATAATGCCCAAGAAATCTTCCTCTTTCTGGCCAAGTCTCACATGGGTACCTTTGTGAAAGACCTTTATGCTTTCCTCAGAGCGACGAGAGTTTGCAGACAGTGCGTCCTGGCTGCAGGAACCATCAGGCACGAACCAAGGAAGCTGATTACCTCGAGCATCTGGGGTAAAGACCTCTTCCCACAGGAGCTGGTCCAAGAGGTCATTGCGAGGGCAGCAACGGAGAACAGGAACCTTCTTTAAAAGTGGGGTATGTCCTCAAAAAGAAAATTTTCTACGGAAGGAGGTCCCCAGCCCAAGAACAAGAGGGCAAGGAAACCACGAAGACCAGCACAAATCTTCGCCATGACCATGACCATAATGCCTCAGACCACCTTCCAGATGGTCCTTCAACCCTACCTTTGAGAGGCAGTCGACTTCCTTTCACCCCAGCCAGAAAGGAAAAGATCCTAAGAGAAGTTCTCCAGGAGGTAACTTCTCTCGCGGCCGAGGAGGACATGGTCGTGGAGGCAAATCCGCAGGACCCCCCAAGCAATGAGGGCTTCCAGGTAGGGGGCAGACTCCATCACATTCGGGATCGCTGGACCTTCGATCCCTGGGCCCACAGCCTAATCACGAATGGACTCGGGGTGGAAATGGAACAGAATTCCACCCCATTTTCCAGAATTCTTCCAACACACTACCCCCTTGTTGGAAGAATATATCTCAGAACTCTTGAACAAGAAGGTGATAAAGAAAGCGAAGTCCATCAAGTTCCAGGGAAGGCTGTTTTGTGTTCCCAAGAAAGACTCAGACAAACTCAGAGTCATTCTAGACTTGTCTCCACTCAACAAGTTCATCGAGAACAACAAGTATCGGATGCTTACTTTTCAACACACTAGGACCCTTCTGCCAAAAGGGGTGTACACGGTCTCAATAGACCTAGCAGATGCTTACTGGCATCTCCCAATGAGTTGCCTTTTCTTCTCCTACCTAGGATTCAGACTACAGAAGAAGAAGTTTGTCTTCAGAGCAATGCCTTTCGGACTGAACACATCCCCAAGTATATTCACAAAGCTAGCAGACACAATCGGTGCGTAGCTGTTCAAGTGGTAGCATATTTAGACGACTGGTTCATATGGGCAGCATCCAAGATTACTTGTCTGCAGGCAGCTCAAACGGTGATCCAGTTTTTGGAACACTTGGGCTTCAAGATCAACCGCAAGAAGTCTTGTCTCACTCCAGCTCAACAGTTCAAGTGGTTAGGAATCCAATGGAACTTGAAGTCACACCACCTCTCAATTCCATCAAAGAAGAGGAGAGAAATAGCAGGATATGTCAGGAGACTAATCTGTCACAAGAGGATTTCCAGACACCAACAGGAAAGAATATTTGGCTCTCTTCAGTTCGCAGTAGTGACAGGCCCAGAGCTAAAGGTACATTTAAATGATGCGTCAGAAGTCTGGAGGTAATACGCATCAAACGCTCGCAGAGATCAACTAAGGTTGAACCCGGCCTTGTTGCGCACGCAATTAAAGCTGTGGTCAACAGCCAAGAGCCTAGCGCAGATAATTCCCCTGCAACCACCACAACCATCAGTGGTGATACATACGAATGCCTCCTTGGTAGGATGGGGAGGTCATTCTCACGACAAGAAAGTGCAAGGGAATTGGTCGCGCTACTTCAAAACATTTCATAACATTTTGGAAGCTATGGCAGTATTCCTGATGTTGAAGAGACTATCCTTCTCAGATCAATCCCCATCAGGTTGGTCCTGGACAACGAGGTGATAGTAAAGTGTCTAAATCGACAAGGCTCGAGATCACCCCACATCAACCATGTGATGTTAGCATCTTCTGCCTGGCAAGGGTGAGAGGATGACACTTATTAGCAGTTCACTTACAAGGGATCCGCAATGTGACGGCGGACTCTCTATCCAGGCTAAAGCCCATGGAGACAGAATGGTCCCTAGATGCAGACTCATTCTCCTTCATCTCGGAAAAAGTCCCAGAACTGCAGATCGACCTTTTCGCAACGAGCGACAACAGGTAACTATCTCGTTACGTAGCCCCTTACCTGGACCCTCAAGCAAAAGCGATGGATGCCATGTCCCTAGACTGGAACAGGTGCGATTGCATTTACCTGTTTCCACCAACCAATCTCCTGCTAAGAGTCCTCCGACAAGCTAAGATCCTTCAAAGGAACAGTAGCGGTAGTAGCCCCCAAGTGGCCCAAGAGCAATTGGTTCCCTCTAGTCCTAGAGTTGAATCTGAAGCTGTTTCCACTGCCGAATCCAGTGCTGTCTCAACTGGTCCAGAACTCCATTGTCTACGCTTCATCCTCGAAAACCAGCAACCTACATCTCATGGTTTTCTCGCCTTTGCGGCGAGCAAAAAGTTTGGAATCTCGAAGGATAAAGTTGACTTCATCGAGGAGTACAATTCACGTTCGACTAGGAGACAATACGAATTGTCATGGAAGAAATGGGTGACCTTTGTGAAAGCAAGGAAACCGACAGAGATATCGATAGATTATTGTCTTGCATTCTTTATACACCTCCATGAACAAGGCCTGGTCTCTACTACAATTACTTCTTGTAAATAGGCCCTGGCTAGACCACTTCTGTAGGCTTTTGAGGTGGACCTCTCAGGTGAAATTTTTAATAAAATCCCGAAAGCATGCGCTAGACTCAAGCCTGAAGCGCCACCAAAGCCCATCACTTGGTCTTTGGACAAAGTCTTGCTCTATGCTTCGAACCTGGACAATGAGGACTGTACTCTAAAGGATTTAACACAGAAAGTAATTTTTCTGTTTGCAATAGCCTCTGGGGCTAGAGTTAGTGAAATAGTTGCCTTATCTAGAAACGAAGGCCATATTCAGTTCCTGGACTCAGGAGAACTGAACCTGTTTCCCGATCCTGCTTTTCTTGCCAAGAATGAGCTACCTACCAAGAGGTGGGGTCCTCGGAGAATCTGCCCATTAAAGGAAGATGCCTCTCTGTGTCCAGTAGAGTGTCTTAAGGTCTATCTTCAAAGAACTTTAAACTTCAAAGGAGGACAGCTCTTCAGAGGCGAAACTTCAAGATCAAACCTATCTTTAAGACAACTGAGAGCAAGTCTCACCTACTTTATTCGCAGAGCGGATCCTGACAGTACACCCTCGGGTTACGATCCGAGGTAAGTTGCTTCTTCGTTGAACTTATTTCAACATATGGACTTTGAGAGGCTCGTAGACTGGGTGGAAATCATCCAGGATCTTCTACAAACATTACGCGAAGCAAGTACAAGAGATAAAACACTGTGGTGGCGGCGGGTAGTGTGATTAAACCCGTCGTCTAGTGGTGCGATGAACAGTGGACTGGTTTGGGACTTTACAGTGCATCGGGTACATGGGTATACCTACCCACTTGTGCAGATCACATCTATGGTTGACACACTGTTCTATGTAGGTGCATATCTGATCAATACACCAGTGCCGATTAAACATTTGCGTTACGGTGTTTTATGCATTTCCGAACATCTGACTATGACAGATAGATTGGTCATCGCCGTCGAGTAGAACTCCGGCTTGACCTAGATAGCAATAACACCGTCTTTCTTCTTTGCCGCCGAGTACTCTGGCTTTGAGGATTAGATGGTAATTCAGGGTGCCCTGTCTCGCAGCCGACAATGTTGCCGACTGGGGAATCTTTGTTCCTGTGCCGTTCACAACGTCATCGGCACAGGATGCCATGCTTCCTTAGTTCACGGCTGAAGTTAGGTGGCATACCTGCCGCCGCCTTTCTCCCCTGTGAACTATAAGACCCTTCCCCCTCCCCCCTCTGTCCTTTAGTGTCGGCGTAGCCGTCACAACATTCTCTCACCGGTACTCAGACAGTCATCCTGGCTTGGCGGGTTGACTGCGTTGCCGGCCGGGACCCTACCGGCGGTGGTTAGGTAGCCGCCTCAGTCACTTCCCACGTATGTCCTTCCTTCACCGGAAGTGAATGCCCCAGGGGGAAAGACTAAGCCGGCCCTGACGGCTGCCGGTGGGAAACCCAACATACTGTTGAGAGTTCTTCAGTCCTCTCTTGGTCTGCCATCCACAAACCTTGCAGCCGGCAGTATAGCCAGTGGCAGACTTTTGTGCAAGGATGGAAGGTAGAATCAGATGGATTCCTCCCCTTCCATTAGAACTCTCATTCTGGCAAGGAGACAGTAGGCGGCAGGATAGTCCTACACTTCCAGTTATTGTGCTAAACCATAATAATAAGAAACCCTCCTTTCCATTCTTTCTCTCTCTCTATCAGTTAGTGCCGCCAGGTACTAACCTAACCCCAGTAGTGTACCAGTAAAACTACAGTATACAACAATACATTAGTACAAGTAATTTTTAACATACTCTGTGTATCCTATCACAGTCTATTGTTGGGACTGCATACCATTTTGAGGTTGAGTAATCCCTCAACAGCCAGATGAATCCTTTGATCATCTGGACCCATATAAAACACCGATCAATATGAATATGCTACAGGTGGAGAAGTTAGTATAAATATTTACTAACCACGTCCCTACGTACGAGAGTCGTTCCACCCTGTATTCTCCCTTATAGGGAATCTAAATATTAATATTGACGAAGGTCTCAGCGATTGCCTGGGAGAGGAATCACAGATATGTGTCTTTCCTATTTCCTTTCTAGCTTACTATCCTAAGCTATTACTATTAAATGTATTACTATTAAATGTATGCATTTACATCAATGATATAAACAACTGAATACTCATCAAATCCTTTTCCTTTAAAGGAGGATCCAATAATGACGTGTGCAGTTATGTTCTGCAACCACAAGAGTAAGGACTTTTGTGGGCATACGATGTGCAGGTCTCATGCCCCCTGCAGCATCATATCTGGATCCCTGAGGTACTGGGACCCGAAGGGTTGCTCCAACTGCTCGACCTTGTTGTCCAACGGCTTTGGAGAAACCATCACTGTCTCCACAGGGACTAGGGATACAGCAAGGGAAACCCTTTGTAGGTGGGTAATAGGGTTCCAAAAGAACTCTCCGGCAGCTTACCTGCCCAATGAATCTCTCAGGTGCCTTCTGTTCCCTAAGGCTCACCCTAGTGTGGTAGTGCCCCAGGAACAGGTCCAGACTCCCTTCATCCAACTGAAGATCGACGCGGACATCCACAAGGCACTTGAAGGCATGGACATCCACCAAGAACGGATGTCGGAAGTGTCTACCGACACTTAACAGGACCTACTGCAAGAAGGCCCTGAAGAAAACGTGGTTCAACCACCAACGGAGAAAGAAGGATCCATTTCGACGGTGACTGAGGACCCCCAGTTTACCGTGACGGCATATCAACCTATGCCCAGTTTACCGTGACGGCATATCAACCTATGCTGTCGACCTCTTCAGCCCCAACTCCCCAACCGACTACACAGGTTGACAGGAGTGAGGCGCTCCTATCGTCGATCCAGCAGATGTTGGAAGTGTTCGGAAGGAACAAGAGGAGATGAAACAAGACATCCAACAGACGAAGAGAGAGGTACAAGAAGGGAAGCGGCCCGGAACTTCCAGGGTCTCTACTAAACCCCTTAAAGTGTCAGACCTCCCTCACTGCTTCGAAACCAACCCCTGGAGGTATACAGAACACATGCCCATGAGGAATGGAAAGCTATTCATCTCCGAGAAGTTGGGGGCCAAGCCACTTGAAGATCTTGAATTCTGGCCCAGCTTTTCAGCCTACCCAGATTGTTACGTGAGACTGCGAAATGAACCTGCATCCCGCGAGGAGACAGTACCAAAGGAAGTCATTGTCTTCGAACATGACAAGGCACAGGCCATACTTACCAAGACCTTGAAAGGAGCCGGATATACCAATGTCAAAGTCTCAGCACTGAGCAAGAGGCATCCAACCTTTATTGCTCCTTCCTCCAGACCTTTCCCCTTTTTGGAGGAAGCCCTCGACTGTGTCATTAAAGCAGTCGAAGAGGGAAAACCCTGCCCAATCCTAGAGGAATGTAAGCCATTATCTCCAGCTATGCCTACCTGCAAGGAGAATTGGAAAGAAGTATATCTGACCTTCTCCGTCTCGAAGTTGGATCCTGAGATAGCAGGCCAACAGTTCGAGTACCTTCCAAAGTTGCCAGATCATCTCTTGAGGAGGGAACAGTAGACAAAAAAAAAAAAGACTTGCCGCCTCCCTGTCTCATCAGAACTGTTTGGAAATGTGTGCAGGCCTACATAACGCCCCAGACATGTACACCGTCTTAGCCAAGTCTCACATGGGTACCCTTGTGAAGGATTTGTACGCTTTTGTCAGGTCAAGGAGGACCTGTAGAGAGCACGTGTTTGCCGCAGCAATGGTGAAACACGAGCCCAGAAAACTGATTTCATCATGTATCTGGGGCAAAGACCTTTTCCCACAGGAAGTGGTCCAAGAAGTCATTGCCAGAGCAGCCACGGAGAAGAGGAACTGTCCTTGTTGTGAACAGTACGTGGCCCTGTATTTATTTGTTGATTTTAGCCCCGTTCGGTGTTGATTCTCAAATTGGGTATCAATAACATTCCATGGTCCTTTTTGTAGTTACTTTATTATATAAACCATGAGCCCTTAATTGAGTATAACACAATTTTGGGGACTTAATCCATTAGACATACAACATGAAGAAATCCATGACAAGCAAGTCACATTTCATGTGCTTGAATCTGAGGCAGCAGTTGTTGTGATTGTTTACTTCTACCCAGTAGAGCGGGAAGTACCTCGTCCACCTTGGTAGAATGTATTTTAGTATTGTTTCAAAACTCAAGATATAACTGGGTATGCTAATGACAGTAACAATGGCTCCCCTAAATTTTTATAACAATTTAAACAATAATTATACTATTGGGGAATGAATATGAGATTCTTTACAAACTATAAAATCACAATATACAGGGTAGTCCATTCCATACCAAATAAAAATATTCAGTACATAATGACTTAAATGCTCCCTGATGGGGACTTCACTGTTGTACTTTCTAATAACATTACAACTGAATGAATAGGCCTTTCTAGAATTGTAGCTGTCTTGTGGCGTTTACCATTTTCATCAAGAAAAGCATCTGCTACTAACAATTTAATTTTTCTAACATGGCCAGCTTCATCTGCGTTTGTTTCTAATACTCGGCCTAACATCCACTTGTTGCGAGGTAGATTATAGTCTTTGATTAAAACTATATTATCAATTTCTACATTCCTTTGAGGCTTTAACCACTTTTGGCGTATTTCTAATGATTGTAAGTATTCTCTTTGCCACCTTTTCCATAACTGATTAAGAACGACATTGTACACGCCTCCATTTTTTCTTTGAAAACATGTCCTCTTTTACAAAATTACCTGGAGGAGGCAAGACTACCTTAGACTTCAATGTCAGAAAATGATTAAGTGTCAAAGGTTCTGCATTTAAAGGATCATTCAAGTTATCTGTGGATAATGGTCGCCCGTTTACAATATTTTCTGCTTCAGTCATGAATGTTCTCAAAGATTCATCGTCTAAAATTTTACTATTGTTAGATAGCAATACATTCAAAATATTTCTAACAGATCTTATTTGTCTCTCCCAAACACCACCCATATGACTTGCATGAGGTGGGTTCATTTTGAATATTATAAAATCACATTGGTCCTTTAATAATTCATTTTTAATATTTTCAACATTCATTTCTCGGAGGCACTTTGCAAACTATTCTCTTGCACCAATAAAGTTACTACCTTGATCTGAATGCAGTTGTGCACAATGGCCTCTTCTACAAACAAATATCCTATAAGCATTTAAGAAAGAGTCTGTACTGAGAGAATGGGCAGTTTCAATTTGTATTGCCCTAGTTGACATACATGTAAATAATACACCATACCTTTTGAGCTCTTTTCTACCTTCCTTAATTATAAATGGACCAAAATAATCAACTCCACTGTAAGTGAATGGAGAAGACATTTCTACCCTATCCTTTGGTAAATCGGCCATCTTCTGTGTAAGAGTATCATGTCTAATTTTTCTAAAAGTTACACATTTTGATATATGTTTCGCTACTAAGGATGATCCACTTATAATCCAGTAACCACTAGATCTAATTTCATTTAAAGTTAAATTTCTACCTTGATGGTGTACTTTATTATGATAGTGACAGATTATCAATTCAGTAATATGACTATTCCCACCCTTTTGCTGATCCCTCCCAAAATTACTTTATCTGTGGCCATTTCCGCTTAACGGCAAGAATAGGAATGGCATCGTGTTAGTAGTAGGGAAGGAGATCCACCGGGTACCTAGAACGGCACCCCTTCTTTTGCCACTCTTCCCCCTTGCATCGAAGCGTTAAATCTATTCGGGGTGAAGATTGCCATGTGTCGTATCTAGAATACGTCCCCTGATATTATACGATACCCTTTATTGGATACTCGTGCCAGGAGTTAGAATTCTGGAGACCTTTGGTTTAATTCTCTGGGAGTATCATTGTAGCAAATATCCCTTAGAAGGCTACCTATAGGAACCCTTCCATCAGGACGATATGGCCCTCTCACCCAAAAATAGATTTTTCACCTTTATCAAAATCTGTTATGTGAAAATATAAAGAAAAACTGTAAACGCCCGTATATCAAAACTATACTTATTGACCTTTAAATTCTATCTTCTCCCTCAGTCTTAAAGATATAGCATTGAAATTTGGTATATAACTTAGAAAGACCTTATAAAACAATAAAAATGAAGCCTCTTCTTCAAGTTTTTGTTTCATATTTATTTATTTGTTTTCATTGATTTTTAGGGTTTATTTTTCTACCATAATGAAAAGATTATCTAACAAAATAAAATGACATAAAAAAAAACTCTTCCTTTGATTGGAGGTCTACATCAGGGTTATATAGGTTAGTAATCCCAGGTCTTAATATTGATTATCAAGGAAGGATATAGAATTTGGAAAACACTCATTTTCAGGACCCTCTTAATGAGAGAATGCTTTGATGAAGTCATTGAGCTTCAGCACGGCATTCTATTCCCGTGCTGAAACTGGGTGATGGGCAAAAGGGCTCTTGAACTTGGGGAAATTGCTCCCCCAGTTTGAATCTAAATTTCTCTCTTTCTAATCTTTTTCTTCCTCATTATATTACTACAACCTTCTCCTAATATTATAAACTTTCTTTCATGTTACTGTCCCAACCCTATGAGTAAAATTTCCCCTATGTATATGTGTATATATTTACATGTATATGTTTTTTTTTATGGCATGGATGTTTCTACATCTGTTTTTGCCACTTGGGCGGATGTTTCTACATCCAGTGTTGCTGCCTGCTTTGATGAATGGGAGGAGGTGTCACATTTGGGAGGTGTATGTGCTCAAAGCTATATGTGAGAGTATTGGATAATCTCAGCCATCCCGAAGATGGTTAGGACCTTTTTGACAGAACTATTCTCAAGTGTTGGGTGTTCGGAATCCAGGGCTATCCAATGCTTGGGGTAGGATACTCGGAGTATGGCGGGAAGCCCGTCATTACAGATATGGGGAGGATGATTCCATAGTTTATTGGTCTCAGTCCTAACAGTCGGGTTCACCTTACACCTGTACTTCTATATCTATTTTAATGCTATCCTTCGGGTAGAGTATGGAGTGGACCATCTGGGAAGTATACTCTCACTGTGCCGGTAGTGGAGAGTGCAGATTTCCTTCCCATCATGTGATGCCTTAATGTTCTCAAGCAGGTGAATCAAACTGTTTAAAATATCACACTTCTTTCTTTTTTCTTATGGATTCTTGTGACAACGACCCCCTCCTCCCCTGGATATGCTGACTCGCCCCCGGCACTGTTGACGACCTCTGGCAATTCATTTAAAGAAAAATCCGTTGACGACGTAGGAACTAAAAAGGACTATTCTTTAAACATTCGAAAAGAGGTTAATTTGGGCAACACAGGTAAACTGAATGTCCTGCACGTTACCCAAACCCCATTAGAAGCTAATTATGATGTGCTACATAAAATATTCGAGTGTTACGGATTAATAAAAGAAATTAGAATGAAACTTCAAGATGATAATTGGGATTCTTGGTTATCATTTAATTATCATGAGGAAGCATTTAATGCAAGCCGTAACATTGTTAATATTAAAGTAGATAATATGAGTATCAAGGGTGCTCTGTGAGAGGGGGAACCTAAAGATCTGGATGTCTACAGACCAGCAGACTGGGTTGATAAAGATATAGAGGTAGATATGCCATTCCAAAGAAAGCCAAAACCACCAATGTGGCTTCTTGCTCAATCTACAGGAGGTACGGAAAATTATTTCAAGATATGCAAATTTCTTCAGAGGAAGGTAGGAACGATCGCACCAGGAGATATATCTCGATTCGGTAAGAAAGGTTACTTGATAAAGGCCAAGTCATACACACAGTCTGTTATATTGTCCAATTTAAAGACAATAAATGATGATATTAAATTGGACATGAAACCCCATCTAAACTTTAGCTATAGAAGGGGAGTGGTTTTCAATATGGATCTATATGAATTTACGGAAGAGGAGATATTGGCTATGTGTCCACTACCAGTGTGGAAAATACATAAAGTACCTGGAACATCAATGGTTGTTCTTACTTTCCAGGATGCTGATGTACCTTTCCACATAGACATAGAAAATGAAAAGATTAGAGTTCAACCTTTTAAGCAGAAGCCACTGCAATATTATAATTGCTTTAAATTTGGGCATTCTTCCAAAGTTTGCAAGAATGACAAAATTTGTAATACTTGCTCCAGTATTTACCATGGGGAATGTACACTTGAGGTAAGGTGCTTAAACTGCAACTTTAATCATAAATCTAATAATAGGAGCTAACAGTTTTATAAGTGAGAAGAGACTGCCCTCAATAATTCATTTATTGAACATGTAATCGTGGGGCATGCCAAGAGATTATTAAATAAATCTAATACCTATGCAAAGACATTAAAAACAGGAAAAAAAGTTCCTCGGGAATCATCTCACCCACCTACTACTGTTGGTAGTTCTCGAAAAAGGAATTCACCTTCTATTGATAAAGTGCTGCATAATAAGACAAGAATATCTTCTCCTAAAGATTTATCATTGAGTATCAACCAAAAGACATTGCCCACCACTATCAAACCTTTGTCCCCCATTACAAAGGATAGTACTAACCTCTCCCAGGCCATATTCTTGCCTGATTTAATGGAAATTCCACCTGAAACCAAGTTATGAGGTGTACCTGTGGTGGGGAAGGTACAAAAACCTGGTAACTCACAACCTATTAATCGTAAAAAAGAGAGACCTCCATCTCTCTCACCCCCTTCCATAAGAAATATTAGAGTTATGACATCAAATAAATATGATGTTTTGTCTGTTGGTGTTTCCGGTCAACCAGAAGACAATTTAAATAAATCAGAAATTCAAGTTGAGGTCCACCATCCACCTCAACAAATAAGATCAGAAGGATACCAAAAAAAAATTAAACGTAAAACCCAACATAACAAGACGATCTCTGAAGAAACCTACAGGAAATAATGTTAGATTAAAAACTGCTAATGGGAAGACCTCATCCAAGATGTCTTCCAAAAATAATCCATAGTTTTCTCCTTCATTTTGCAATGGAACTGTCAGGGTTTAAGGGCGAAATTTGAAGAACTTAAGCTCCTAATTCATGAACATTCCCCCATAGTTGTATGTCTACAGGAAAGTATGCTTGATACTAACACTTCTAGTCCTCGAGAGTAAGTTAGCTATAGAACACCATATAATCATCAAGCCATGGCGGAAGTCTCATGTACGTTCGTCGAGATGTTCCCCAAATACCTATGTCTATACATACAACCCTGCAGGCAGTGGTTGTACAAATTGATATAGGGAGAAAATATACAATATGCTCTCTGTACTTACCTCCAAATGATAATATTTTATATGATGATTTAGCAGAGGTCATTCAACAACTCCCTAAACCATTTCTCTTACTGGGAGATATGAATGGTAGACATCCTTTATTGGGTGATGTTTTGGCAAACACAAGGGGCAATATTATCTCATCAATTGTGAAGAATGAGGATGTGGGACTCCTTAATACAAGAGAGCCCATGCACTTCCATGTTCAGACAGGTACCTTGTCATGCATGGACCTTTCATTTGCAAGCTCTAAGTGCCTTCTTGATTTTGATTGGAGGGCATTAGATGATTGGCATACTAGTGATCAAGCACCAATCATTTTAAACACCAACAAGGGTCTGCCTTTGCAAAGATCGTCACGATGGAATCTTGACAAGGCAGACTGGGTTAAATTTTGTGAGCTACGTGAAATCGAAGGGAGAGCAGAACAGTTTGAAAGTATTGATGATGCCATAGACCTACTGAATGGAACTCTCCATACAGCAGGAATCAATTCGATTCTCAAAACCACAGGATTATTCAAAAGACGACCAGTCCCGTGGTGGTCTTCAGAATTAACAGCCTTGCACAGAGCCACCAGAAAATCTCTGACTAGATTGCGTAGATGCCGTACAGATGAAAATTTGATAACATACAAAATGTGTAGAGCACAGTTCCATCGTGCCATGAAAGAAGCTAGACGCCAATCTTGGGTGGCTTTTGTTTCCTCCATTAATAGTAGAACACCACCATCTGCTGTATGGAGGAAAGTAAAAAAGATTGCAGGCAAATTCACCCCAAACCCACCACCAGTGTTGAAAGTGAATGGTCAGTATGTGACTGAAGGAAATGAAGTTAGCAATGCCCTGGCTGACCATTTTTCAAATGTATCGTGCAAGAGTGTAACAGCTCCTGGTCACCAGTACAGGAGCATTGAAGAAAAGAAAATTTTTAATTTTGCAACAGGAAGGGAAGAATCATATAATTCTCCTTTCACTGAAAGAGAATATGATTCGGCACTTTCCACTTGTAACGATACAGCCCCTGGACCCGATGGAATTCCATATGCAATGGTGAAACATGTACATTTTAATACAAAGTTATTTATTTTAAGCATTATTAATAGAATATGGCATGATCATAGTTATCCAAGTGTTTGGGAACTAGCCATTATTTTAGCCTTTTTAAAACCCGGTAAGGAAAATTTTTAGCACAAACTACCGACCTATTGCATTGACATCTTGTTCATGTAAAATTATGGAGAAGATGGTCAATGCAAGGCTGATTTGGTACCTTGAAAAGAAGGGTATTTTATCACCGATTTAATGTGGATTCGGAAAAATGCACTCAACGACCGACGTGTTGATAAGGCTTGAGTCCTCTATTTGTGAAGTGTTTGCTTCCAAACAGCACCATATGACAGTCTTTTTTGACCTTGAAAAGGCATATGATACCACTTGGAGATATGGTATACTTAAAACATTCATGAATTGGGATTGAGAGGAGAGCTGCCACTATTTATTCAGGCATTTCTTTCAAATAGAGTTTTTCAAGTGAGAGTGGGGGAAACTTTATCAGAGAGTAAGTGTCAGGAAGAAGGAGTTTCTCAGGGGAGTGTGCTTAGTGTAACCCTGTTTGCACTAGCAATTGATGGGATATCCTCAGCCATTCCCTGGGATGTTCTCTCAACATTATTTGTGGATGATCTCTCCATATCATTTGCTGGAGCTAGAATGGCAATGGTTGAGAGAAAACTACAACTCTCAATTAACAAAATTATCCTGTGGGCCAATATGAAGGGATTTAAGTTCTCGACAAGTAAAACTACTATTGTACATTTCTGTCGTATCCGGGGAGCACATCCAGACCCGGATATATACATTAAAGGTCAACGGATCCCCTGTGCAGGGGAAGCTAAATTTTTAGGTTTGATACTTGATTGTAGACTTACATGGGTCTTTCACCTAAAAGCGTTAAAAGCTAAATGTGTTGAGGCTCTGAATCTTGTAAAAGTATTGTCCCATACATCATGGGGGGCAGACCGCAATACTATTTTCAAATTATACAAGGCCTTGAATTTTTTCCAAAATTAGTTATGGATGTGAAATATATTCTTCAGCCACCCCAAGCCGGTTAAAAATATTAGATTCAATGCATCATTCTGGTATTAGATTGTCCACAGGAGCATTTAGAACCTCACCTATCCCAAGTCTCCTTGTCGATGCGGGAGAGTTACCTCTAGACCTTTACCGAATGTCTTCCATTATTCGGTATTGGTTTAGATTGCAAAGACTCCCTAACTCTTTAGCCTTTCAGACTGCAAGCCTTGTAAGACACACATCATACTTTGAGTTGCGCCCAAAATCTCCTCAACCTTTTGCCTTTCGGGTGAAACGATTATTAAACAGTCTGGATATATTTAGAAGTAAG
Organism: Palaemon carinicauda; assembly: GCF_036898095.1. NCBI lineage: Eukaryota > Metazoa > Arthropoda > Malacostraca > Decapoda > Palaemonidae > Palaemon > Palaemon carinicauda. Next base: position 10,908,437 of record NC_090736.1, on the reverse strand, counting down.
GTACTTCCATTCAAGGTATCATCAACGCCTCCATGGAAATTACCAGAGATATCTTTTTGTAAATACTTTATTGGAGTTAAGAAGAATATGACTGACCTAGAAGCCAGGTCTCTTTTTATGGAACATGTTGAAGAACATAGAGGATCGACTTTTATATATACTGATGGCTCCAAATCTAATGCTGGCGTTGGATTTGGAGTACATAGTAATGGTTTTAATTGTAGAGGTGCACTTCCCTTAACAGCTTCCATATTTGCTGCCGAACTTTATGGCATATTAATCGTTATTGAGAAAATAGCTTTGGAGAAGGAGGGTAATTTTACAATTTTTAGTGATGCAAGGAGTGTCCTTCAAGCTTTAGAAGTTTTTAATTCTAGTAACCCTCTAGTTTTAAAGATTTTAGAATGGCTTTTTATTATTGGACAGAGAGGTATAATGGTTAGATTTTGTTGAGTTCCAGCACATGTAGGTGTGTCTGGGAATGAGAAGGCAGATTCACTGGCAAAGAATGCTGCATCTGATTTGCTGCCAAGAAGGTATCCCATTCCGTGTAATGATTTCCTACCTAACATCAAGAAATTGCTTTGCAATAAATGGCAACAGCACTGGGATAGTCTAGATGGCAATAAAATGAGAGAAGTAACAAATGTCATATCTCCTTGGAGGTATAACATGATGCCCCGAAAATGGGAGACTTCTCTTTGTCGTCTCCGTATTGGTCACACTCGGTTGACACACGAGTTTCTGCTGAAGGGCCAACACCAACCATATTGTGATGACTGTTTATTACCTCTAACAGTGAGGCATTTGTTGACCGAATGCCCCAACTATAATAACTTCAGGAATAGATATTTGTTTGAGGGTCGAGGTGAGGGTGGCAGGTTCATCCTTGCCAAGATTCTTGGATATGATGTATCCTACAATGCAAGTGGCATTTTTAGATTTATTTCAGAAGCAGATCTTTTGAAAACTATCTAACTTGTACAATGACATTCAACTTTTATGGTTTTAATTGAATATTCCTCTAATTTTTATATAAAATAAATATCGGCATCAATGACCTTAGATATCAGGATGCCTGAAAACTTTAAATCAATCAATCAATCATTTTCAGGATAAGTTGATCTGTCTTCGGAAAACCGAAAATCTGAGGCAAAAAAACCTATGCAGTTTGGAGATGTCCTAAGTCACCTTTTTGGGCTCAAGCCATGACGTCGTGATGGAAGGTTTCTTTAGTAGCTTCCTAAGGGTATATATGACTACAGTGATATTCCCAGAGAATCATACCAAAGGTTTCACAGAATTCTAACTTCTGGCACGAGTACCCTCAAGATTACTCTCATTGGTATCGTATATAATCGGGACGTATTCTTGACACGCCACATGGCAATCTGCACCCCGAATAGCCTTTACGCTTTGAGGGGGATACGTGGCAGAATAAAAGGGTAGCTGCAATAAAGGTTACCTTGGTTCCCCTACTACTATCGTATCACAACAGTGCCAACTCCCTCTGGCGGTCATTTCCTCTATTTGTAGCGCCTCGCTACGGTGGTGTTCCCTGCTGATCTGACATTTTGATCGTTTTCTAGGAATCTTTATGCTTTTTACGGCTTCTTTCTTCATCCAGAAAGTTGAGTATTTATTCTTTACAATTTATATTTTAGTTCCAACCTCATAATGAAATTAGTGTAATTATTGTGTTTGGTTCTACGCTGGTCACCAGTGTCGCCATAGGCGCCGTCGTTCTTTGGGCATATGTTATTTAGTTAGCAGAACGACATTTCCGTTTTAAATAGTATTAATTATTATTATGAAAGCTATTTAGGCATTTTATATTGTAAAGATATTTATATGCATAATTTTCCCTTTTTTCCGTGTCGATCATATATGTCAGAGTTTTGGTGATTTTAGGTAACCGAGATCTCGCCTTGTCTATTAACCTAACCTAGACAACATATACTTTCAACATTTCCCCGGTTACCCTTGTGTATCGGTTATCATTCATTGGAGATTGATATCTCCTGGAATTATATTAGCAGTTACTAGTCTCGATTAGAGATTTATGGGTAATCTCTCTTCCCTCTGAGAGTAGCCTTAGGCTACAACTCTCTGCGTCGGCCTTGAATTTCGAATTCAGGCATGACTACCCTAAAGTTTTTCTGTCTCATACTTTAACGGCAGACAGCAAGTTTTGGGATTCAATCAGAACCTCAGAGTATTTAGTCTTTTGTCGGCAGTCGGTCGGCGGGGTGATTGCATTCCCCTGCCGGCTGAGCTGCCGGCATAGGAGGCTAGCCCTCCCTAGATTACACCTGAAGTGGTTGCATGTTGCTGCCACCTTCTCCCTGTGGTCTAGTAGACTAGTCCTATGCTCGCAGACCCTAGGCTGTAGAGTCGTATACTCTTCTAGCCTAGGATGACGCCGGAATTGGAACCCTGTTTCTCCCTTGTTGAGAGGAACGGCATGGACTGCCATCCCCTAAACTGTATTAGCACCTCCTAAGCTGGAGAATAGGTAATTCTCCTGCTGCTTGGCGTTGTGCCAGTACTGAAACAGAGTTTCTTCAAGGTGTGTAGGTCCGGCAACATTGTCGGCCCCTCCCATACCTCATACAGGACCCTTCCCCCCCCCTGATCTTTTACGATGGCCGAGCCATTGTCTTTCCTGAGCCGGCGTCCTGCAAGCTTACCATTGCCGGTGGGTTGCCGGAGCCGGCCAGACCCCCTCTTCTCAGATGACGGCTGTCAGCAACTGACGGTTTCCGGCAGCCATGACGGCTGTGGGTGGGAAGTCCCTTTTGTCACCAAGGTTTTCCAGTTCTCCCTTGAACTGCTGGCCACAACTTCTGTAGTCGGCGTTTTGCTCTGGCCAGCAGTAGACCGGCACAGATAGGTACTGACTCAGTCGGTAGCATGCCGACTGTACTCGTGCTGCCGGAGGCTGGCCTACAGTGGTAAGCCAGCAATAGTACTGTGGCTAGATGGAAGCCTGAATGTTACATTCTCCCCTTCCATTTGAACCTTCTTTTTGGAGAAAGGTAGTAAAATTATACTTTTACATCCTTTATTACTGTATACATACACAGTAATAGATAGCCTTCACTCCATGCTTTCTGTCTCTCTCTCTCTTATCTAGCTTGCTAGATGCTCCGGTAAGAGCTTGCTAATCCGGCAACATGCCGGCTGAACTACAGTATAAGTCTATACAGGTAGTCAGTATATTTGCAGTATAGTATATACGGCAGATGGAAAACTAACGTATATATTATACTAGTAGTTATTTCCAATATATTTTGGGTATCCCTGCCCAGATATTTGCTGAACCCAATCCTATATTGATAGAATAATATTTCATCAATATTCTGATTTGAAATCAGTTTCCATTTACCCTACAATATTAATTTTCGTAAAGGGCTGGTGGTGTGACACCTCTAACCCCAAAAGAGGAGAGCCCTTATCCCTGAGTTTCCCTGATCAGGAAACTCCCTGATTTGATATTGTAAGGAAGGTCACAGCAAATAGATTGGTTAGGATACACAAATATATGTCTTTTATCTTTTCTTGGGTACCCTTTTGCGAGCTTCTGCTGGTACCGCTCCTATATCGAAAGAATGGCATTCCTTCAATACTCTGATTGTGAAATCAGTCCTCCTTACCTCACAGTGTTAAGTAAAAAGGGGGACAGTGCTTGTACACTTCCTTACACCTAGGTGTTCGACCCCCTTTTTTACCGGGGAATTCCCCGGTTGGAGGAATTTCCTTATCTTAATACTGAGGGGAGGTAACAGCATTGGTTCGCAGGGGATACACGGGTATGTGTCTCCCACTATCTCTTTTAGCTTTCTGTCCTAAGCTATTTTTGTCAAAAGATGATTTTTGCAAATTGATTATGATTTTTGCAAATTGTTTATCAGTGCAATAATCAATTGAATACTCATTTCTGTTCTCCTTTCCTTACAGGAGGGACACCAGATGTTGCATCGCAGTCTTCTGCAGTTATAAAAGTGAGTATTTTCACGGACATGATATATGCAGGTTCATGCCCCCAGCAATATTATTTCCAAATCCCCAACCCCGTCTGAGACCCTCTGACCTGTGAGTAGACCAGACCTTCTGATCGAAGGTCTCGAAAAAAACCCAAGTTAATAGAATCTGGTATAACACATTTGGGTGAGAGATTTCTAAAATCTCTCCGAAACCATACCTACCTATTTTACAGCTTCCTAAAGGACATCCTGTCCCCTATCCCTCCTGTCTCCACTCCATTTCGAGGAGGGAGGTGAGGATGGCGGTTCCCCCCCCCCCTCTCACTGCCAGTGCATACAAGATGGCAGTTTCAAGCTGTCGAACTACGGTTGGTTTGGTTTCGGAAGTTATCTCAAAAATGCGGTTCAGTTACGAACTTGCAAAAATTCGGAAACTCTACGGGAATTGTACTGAAAATTTCACTTATTCATTGCGATAACTGGCAATTTAGTGTTCCTTTTAAAGGTTTTAAGGTCTTAAAACTCCCCAAACCCCCCAACCTTGCCTCACAAGGATGGTAAGGTAGCAGACACTAACGGCAATAATGAATCTGAGCAAGACTCGAACCCCCGACTGGCAAACACCAGGCAGAGACATTGCAATCAGGCCACACCTCATAGTGATAACAACGACGGCAGTCATTGATTCACTGTCACATCTGACTCCGCCGCAGAGAGCCGGCAGTGTGTGCCCTTGGTCACCACCCAGTCAATAGCTGAGTTGGTATGCCTTCAGTTGGCAGCCGCCGATAACTGGCGTACTGCCGACAGCCCGAGGGGTCGCCAATGGTTCAAAGGCTGCTGACTATGCGTATAGTTTTCACCACTACCCAGTCACATTGAATACTGGCTAGGATGGTGAGACTTCCGTCAGCGACCCGCTGACAGCCGACAAGTCACTGACATGCCGGAGAACTGCTAGCCATATCAGTACTGAAGTACTGTGCCAGTTAACTTACCCCCAAGTACTAGCCTTGACGGTAATATACCAGTTGTATAAGGGTATACAATACCCTGTACATCTGTAGTATAGGACCATATCACAGACAGAAATCGTGGGTACATAACCATACAATAGAATGGTTCTCCAGTACGCTGTACTTCTAAGCACAATCTCTTGCTGAGACCTACCTGATTTGGGGGATCCACTTTCCCCCCTTTTTTCTTACGCTTACTCTTCATCAGCCTCTTTGATTCTCATTATTAATTCCCTGGATGTAGGCGCTGTTTATGCTACTGTATCCTTATGAGCTAGAATCTTCCATCGGGCCCTTCTTAAAAGGGGATGCCCTAGAATCAATAATTAGGAAGGCCGCAGCAGTAGGCTGGAAGGATTCACACGTATGTGTGTCTCCAATTCTTTTCCAGCGTACTTATCCTAAGCTTTATAAGGAATCTTCTATTACAGTGAAACACTGAGAAGCTGATATAGGCAAACGGTCAGGTATGACCTAAAAGGAGGACGGAAGGGTTTCTTAGTTTTCCTTGGGATGTTAAACAGCATCCCACAGTTACAATGACCGTTGTCCCACAGACGGTCAGATATGTACACCTTCTGATCATGCGAAGCAAACAGATGCTTCTGGTAGGAGGGAAGTTCCTCCTGGATCACTGGACCTTCGATCCTTGGGTCCAAGGCCTAACCAAGATGAGACTAGAATGGAAATGGACATACCTCCACCATCCTTTCCTCAACTCTTCTTTTATTCAAATCCCCTTAGAAGAGTATACCTTAGAGCTCTAGAGCATACTAGCGGTGAGGAAAGTAGAGTCCATCGATTTTCAAGTAAGGCTGTTTAGTGTTCTCGTGAAGGACTCAAGAAAACTCTGAGTCATTCTGGACTTGGTGCCACTCAACAAGTTCCAATAAAACAGCAAGTTCAGAATGTTAATCCTTCTGAACATAAGGACCTTATTCAGTGAGGGGTGTCGACAATCGGGCCAGACCTGAAAGATGTCTATCAGCAACTTCCAGTCAGTTACCCCCTCCCCTCCTACCTAGGATCTAAGTTACAGAAGATAACATATATCCTAGACAAGATTCTCGTCGGACTAGATTATGTCCTGGGATCTTCACGGAATTAGCAGACACAGTCAAGCGAAACCAAGCCTAGAAAGAGTTCAGGCAACAATGGCCCAGGACGACAGGCTGGGGTGGGCAGCACCCGAAACGACTGTCTATGAGCATCAAGTCTCGATTCTCTCCAGCTCAGGGGCTTCAATGTTTTTAAAAAAAATAATTGAAACCTGTGGTCGCCCTAACGCTCCTTTCCCTTGGGGATGTAAAAGGAGATTGCAAGGTCTGTCAAGAGACTAATGTAATCAGTCAGGATTCCATGACGCTAACAGGGAGGAGTCTTGTACTCTCTCCAGTTCACGATAATGACAGACCCAGTGCTACGTGCACAGCTGTAAGATGCGTTAAGAGGCTGGAGAAGATACGCATCAAACGCTCGAAGAGATCTAATAGGATCAATGATGGTCATTCCCTCTTCGCTTACCCTACAATGACCAAAGGCCATGGACCCGTAGGCCATTTTAGCCCTGTAATGGGTGGAGAAACTCTCTCCACACAGATCAGACCTCCTTAGGTTGACCTGGGGCATCGAAGCGATAATGAGGCGTCGAAACTATCGAGGATAAGGGAATGCTAGCCATCCCTTCCTTAAGGGAATGGCGCCTATCAGCAGCTCTTTTATATATGATCCGCAAGGTGACAGCGGATGCTCTTCTCGGGTTCAACTCAATAGAGTTGGAATGGTACACGGACACAGACCCATTCCCTCCCAGATGGGAACAAGTCCCCAAGCTGCAGATCGTTCTCGTCATTACGAGCGTCATCAAGATACTATCTCGCTATTTAGCCCCATACGAGGATCCTCTAGTGGAGGTAACAGACATCATGTCTCTAGAATAGAAGTGATGGACTTAGAAATTCCTGTTCAGCTCATCAAATTTCCTCTGGAAGGCCCTCTACATGCTGAGACCCTTCCAGGGAAGAGGGCCTCTGTTGGCTCCCAGGTAGCCCAAGAACACCCCGTTCCCTGTAATGAAGGAACTGAGGCTGAGGCTGGTCCTGGTTATGCACCTAGGATTATCCAGGAGGTTCAGAAGTTTTCTGCCTTCAATTTATCACAGTACACCTGATCCCTTCATTTTATGAATTCCTTGCCGTTAACGGTTAGGAAAAAGACTGGGATCTCAAAAGGAAAAATAGAATTCCTAAAAGAATACCAGACTAGTCAACTAGAAGACAATACGAGTCTTCATGGGAAAAGTAAGTTGCTTTGTAAAGCAAAAGGGTCCGAAAGCAATCTCATGATCTTCTCCCTGTCCTTCTCTGTCCACCCCTATATTCAAGGTCTAGCGGCTAACAGCACGATGGCCTTTGAGGAAGGAGACAGTGTATCCTTGGATACTATGAGAAGTCTAGTTCTTCGGCCTTGTCCCATATAAACCCTTGAGTAAGCACCAAGGGTATGGCCGACTTTGCGAGAGAGGTCACTTGATTGGATCTTTGGATCTATGGACCAATATCTATGTGCAAGTCAGCCCCGACTAGACCTCTTCTATATGCCCTTTAAATGGATCTGACGATTGAAATCTTTAATGAGATTCCGAAAACATGTGCAGGCCTAGGCCTGCAGCGCCACTAAAGCCCATCTCATGGTCTTTGGACAAGGTCTTACATTATGCCTCACCTGTGAACAATGAGGATTGTTCCCTCAAGGATCTAACCTAAAAGGTTATTTTTTCGGTTCGCTATAGCCTCTGGGGCTAGAGTTAGTGAAATAGTGGCCCTATCTGGGGATGAGGGCCACATTAAGTGGGAGAACTGCATCTCTTTCCTGATCTAACCTTTCTCACTAAAGATGACCTATCCACTAAGAGGTGGGGTTCCTGGAGAATCTGCCTTCTGAAGGAAGATGTCTCTCTAGGTCTGCTAGAGCGTCTAAGGTCTATCTTCATAGAACTTCAGACTTCAGGAGAAACAGCTCTTTACAGGAGAAAACTTTGGATCAAACTATCCCTACAACTGAGGGCGAAGCTCACCTACCTTATTCGCGGAGCGGATCCTGACAGTACTCCTGCAGATAAAGATCCGAGAAAAGTTGCTTCATCACTGAACCTTTCAGTGTGTGAACTTCAGCCTCTTCGCTCATTTACTGATCGGAGGTTGTCCAGTGTGTCTTACAGACACTATGCTATGCAATTCTATGGATTGAAGCATTATGTGGTGGCGGCAGGTGCTATTTTGGACCCTGTCATCTAGCTCTGCGATGAACAGTACAGTAATACCTCTACATACGATAGTCCCAACATACGAATTTTCCAACATACGAAGTAAAATTCGACCAAATTTCTGTCTCAACATACAAAGTGTTGCTCCAACATACGACGTAAACAATACGCTTACCCGTGGAATTTTCTCGAAAGCGTGCAGTGTAGTTTGTTGTTGACGCTGCTAGACGGCAGCACATCGTAGGGACGCCAATCGAGCGTCACCTTGATCAGTCCTCTCATCTCGTGCGCATTGTGTGGTTGTCCTCTATTCGCTCAGTTTTAACAGTTTTTTTATCTTGCTTAGTTTTGGTTCAGGAAGTAGTAGCAGTGGTGAGAAAAAGAGGAAGTCTATGCTTTCATTAGAATTAAAGCAGGAAATCATAGAAAAGCATGAGCGAGGTGTACGTGTTAGCGATCTCGCTGAACAATATGGCCGGAATATGTCGACGATCTCGACGATCATAAAACAGAAGTCAGCCATTAAATCAGTGAAACCTTCGAAGGGGATCATGATTATTTCTAAACGTCGTAGCCCTACCCTTGAAGAAATGGAATGACTTTTGTTAATATGGATCAAAGACAAGGAGATTGTTGGCGATACGATCATGTAAACGATCATTTGTGAGAAGGCCAGCGCTATCTACAGTGACTTGAAGGCGGCGCGCTCTCGGGGTGACGCGGGGGAGAGTTCAGCCGATCCTACAACGGAGGAATTCAATGCGTCTCGAGGTTGGTTCGAGAAATTTAGGAAACGGACTGGGATTCATTCAGTTGTTCGTCATGGAGAAGCTTCAAATTCGGACACTAAGTCTGCTAAAGACTTTGTTAAAAAGTTCGAAAGCATCGTGGCGGAGGAAGGTTACGTAGAGCAGCAGGTTTTCAACTGTGATGAAACCGGTCTGTTTTGGAAAAAGATGCCTAGTCGAACGTATATTACCGCCGAAGAGAAGAAAGTGCCTGGACATGAGCCAATGAAGGATCGGTTGACTCTTGCGCTTTGTGCCAACGCCAGCAGGGACTGCAAAATTAAGCCTCTGTTAGTTTACCGTTCCGAAAACCCTAGGGCATTTAAAGCACATAGATTTAATAAAGACCTGCTACATGTTCTATGCCATTCTAATTCTAAGGCTTGGGTTACTAGGCATATCTTTGTGGAATGGGTAAACGTAGTTTTCGGCCCTGCTGTCAAGAAGTATCTTCAGGAAAGGAATTTGCCTTTGAAGTGCTTGCTTTGTTTGGACAATGCACCAGCTCCCCCCCCCCCCCCCCCCGGACTCGAGGATGATATCATCGACGAATACAAATTCATCAAGGTGTTGTATCTTCCACCGAATACCACCCCTATCCTCCAGCCCAAGGACCAGCAAGTCATCTCGAATTTTAAGAAGCTCTACACAAAGCACTTATTTAAGCAGTGCTTTATGTCATGCAAAGCACCAACTTAACTTTGCGTGAATTTTGGAGGAGCCACTTCAATATCGTGCACTGCTTAAAGATCATTGATCAGGCTTGGGAGGGAGTAACTCGTCGGACCGTGAATTCCGATTGGAAGAAGCTTTGGCCTGATGCTGTTGCTCCCAGAGATTTCGAAGGTTTTGGCCCCGAGAATGAACCTGTGCTTGCCGCCGAGGAAGACATCGAAGAGATTGTACCCTTGGGCAAGTCCATGGGTCTGGAGGTAGATGAATCGCTGATCGCTGATTGTCTGTTTGTCCTTTTGCCAATAGGCATCTCTCTGACTGCCTTATGCCTATGACCTCAGACTCTTCTCGTTCTTGTCTTTCGCCAGCCTTACAGCTCTTGTCAGACCAACTCTCTTCGCCACCTGCTCGTCAACAAACTACGGTTTGTGACTCTCCAGCTAGTTACAGCCACACGGTCACTCATCCTTCGATGACCCATCTGCATGCAACCGTTCGCCATTCGACAATGGTTAACCTCTTCCGGACTTCTCCAGCGATTTGCCGTTCACCTTCGGCTCTATGATCGCCAACCTCCCAATCTTTGATTCGATACCCTTATTGACGGCAGATCGCCGCTCGCCAACTGACCAGGCTGCCTCTGACCACTCGTCAGTCACCATCCGTTCACTGTTTGCCAATGGCAAGCCATTCACCGCTCGCTAACGGTTAGCCATTTTCCGCTCCCCTATGGTTCACTGCTCATCTTCTTCCTACCGATTGCCGACAGCTCGCCGGCAGCTCACCGTTCACCGGCAGTTCGCCGCTCGGCAACTCACCAGGAGCTTTCAACTATTCGCCAGTCACCCTCTGCTTGTCGTTCCTGAGAGATCAGAAGGCAAACGACATCAGCTCCTCGGTTCTCGCCATTCGCCATAGCGCCGATCCACTAACCGATCGGCAGACAAATGGCAGTCCCCATCAGCAGCTCGTCGACAGGTGACTACTCACAAGCACCCTCCGAATACACAGCGGCCACGAAAACCAGCTCTTGACCAACGTCAACATCCGCCAGAATGGCACCGTTTTAAGAAACAGCATCACCCCCATCAGAGCGTCCAAGGTGAGGTCATTTGTTTCCTTGCCCACTTCTCCATTAGTTCAGACTGAGTTCTCTCATAGGGAAGAGTCCTTATCCGTCTCTTTCTGGCCTTCGCTCATTTAAGGAAGTCCCGAGAGATTGCATAGTAGTCTTGAAACCCGGGGAGGATTTCATCTTTTCCCTTATGGGTGACCAGCAGAAGGCTGTAACACCTAAGCCTTCGGTGCTAGAGGCCTTCTTCTCTTTGAGTAAAGAGTCTAGGGACTCTTTAAAAAGTCCTCATAGAGGACTACAAAACCTACAGAGGCGGTCAAGCAGTCCACATGTGGCCTCTTCAAGAATGACAAAACAGTACTGCAGTAACGGACAAGGTGTCTAAAAAGCCCTTTCCTGCCAAGGGCAAGAAAAGCCCCAAGTTCTTTTGTGAAAAGAAAATGCAGCTCGTGACCAAACCCCTGACAATCTTTGTGATACGTTTAGGGTATTGCACTCCGTTCACTCATCTCTCCCTCCACTGGTCAGGACCCCAGCGTCAACGAGCTTTTCTGTAAAGGGATCTGCAAAGGACCTGGCCCTTCGGGCTGAAGTCCACACCATATTAGAGAAGGTCAGACAATCGGTAAGACCACAGGACTTCAAGTGCACTCTGGACCTAAAGGACGCATAATTCCAGAACCCAATCCATCCGTCTTTAATGAAGTATCTGCAATTGATTGTAAGAATCAATTTGCAGTCATAGAGACTTGAAGAGAAGAAAAGCAGACAATTAATGATGAATGGTGTGATATTAAGAACATGTATCAGTCAGTCAGTTAATTGCAGTTACAAGGAAAAAAACATGGATATCAAATGATACTTTGGATATTATAAAAAGAAGACAAAGACAGAAATTGATTGTTGAAAGTTTTCGAGGAAGTAATGAAAATCACAAGGTAGAGCATGCTAAGTATTCCAATATTGATGGTGAAGTCAAAAGAAAAGCCAGGAATGACTGGAGAGAATATTTAGACAGGAAAGCAGATGAGGCTGACAAAGCTATGAATTCAGGGAGTGGCTATGGTGTAAGAATTGCACATAGAATTATTAATGAAATATCTAATGGGGCAAAGAAGATGAATTATATGCCCATTAAAAAGAGAGATGGATCTTTTATAACCTCAGAAGATGAAAAACGGCCTGTTGGATGTAACACTTTGGTGAGGTCATGAATAGGAGATATGAAAGGAATAATTTGACTGATACACCTGAAGCTGAGGAAGACCTTGATGTAATTCAAAGCAACCATTTTAAAAACTCAAGAGATGGAAAGCCCCTTGATACTATGGAATAACTGCTGAGATGATATTGGCTGGAAATGAAGTGAAACCCAGAATACTTACAAGATTATTTTGTAGAATGTGGTATGAAGAGGCAAAACCTGATGAATGGGAGTTAGGAGTGTTGGTGACAATGGCAAAAAAAAAGGAGATCCGACTGATTGCAATAATTAGAGGCATCACACTTCTGTCAGTTGTTATGAAAATATATAGTATGCTCATTCTAGAGACTAAGAGAGAGAGGGCTGACACATGAACAGGCAGGATTTAGAAAAGGTAGAAGTTGAATTGACCAAATTTTCACTTTAAGACATGTAGTACAGTAATGTGTAGAATATAGAAATCCACTTTTGATGGCATTTGTGGACTATGAGAAACCCTTAAGTATATTCTCCGGACAATTTTGTGGAGAGTCCTACGTTATTATGGAGTTCCTCTCATTTATGTAAATTTAACTAAGTCTGCCCATGAGCATAGCAAGTGCAAAGTTAATGTTAATGGAGTCCTATCAAATGAATTTCCTATAAACAGTGGAGTACTCCTATGGAATGTGTTGACGCCTATGTTGTTTGTCCTCTTCACGGATTTTGTAATGCAGAAAACAGTTGGAGAAGGTGGAGAAGGTTTGGACTGGATTAGTAACAGGAAATTAGCTTATCTAGAGTATGATGATGACGCTGTTCTTATGAGCAGAACACCACAGGACTTGCAAAGCTTGCTTACCAGAATGCATGAAATATCACATGAGGTTGGGCTAAAGATAAATAGAAGAAAGACAGAGATGATGAGAATGGAATATGCAATGGAAGATAAAATATCATCGGGAGGAGAAAGTATTAATGAGGTGGAATCATTTAAATATTTAGGAACTATGATCTTTAATATAGGATTTTCAGAATTTAAGTTTAATGAAAGATTAAAAAAAGTAAATCAGACAATGTGTAGTTTAAGTAAAATTTGGAAATCAAATCTTCTGAATTTACTTATAGCATTCTGCTTTTCCAACTAGGGTTTTAGCTTGGCAATTAATAATAATAGTGATAATATTATATATATATATATATATATATATATATATATATATATATATATATATATATATATATATATATATATATATATATATATTATATCAGTTGAGTGAGGTTGGTGTTACTATATGGACGTGAGTCATGTTATAACAGTGAAACAATATCCAACATAGTGCCATATGGGGATGAAATCAGGGTGAGGGGTAGATGGAGATGGTTGAGGCATTGTCTTTGCACACCCCAAGAGAGATTAGTTCACATAACTTTTAACGGGGCTCCACAAGGCACTAGAAGAGTTAGAAAACCCAGGCCTACAAGGCTGAAGACGATGAAGTGTGAAGTAGATGATGAATGGAGAATTGTTGAATTAAAAGCTCAAGATAGAGACGACTAGTGAAATCTAACTGAGGCCCTTTGTGTCAATAGGCGCAGGAGGAAATGATGATGATAATCACGATTTATTAAAAACATTTGAATTTGACTTCTGAATTGCACTTGATTTTACATTGATTTTTCTTTGTTTTGGCAAAAATTTCATCAAGCCAAAGAGGGAAAAATCAAAATATCTCGCTAACACATAAAAGAAAATCCGCTACCAGGAGCATAAAGAAGCAAGATATTGGGTAAAAGGATCTTTATTTATGAATAGATTATGATAAATAACATTATTTTGGTATATTAATACCTAAATTAGAATATAGAATTCATAGTAATTATGATTTATTAATGTTGTCTTTGTAAAAATACAAAAAAAAAAAAATTAATATTTGAATGGCCGTCTCTCAAAACTACAGCACGGTATACTTATTTACCTTCAAAGTGTATCTTCTCCCTTAGTTTCAAAGCTATATCATTGAAATTTGGTATATAACTTAGAAAGGCATTATACAACAATTAAATGATGCCCTCCTTTTCAAATTTTTGTTTAATTTTCTTCTTCCTTTTATCCCTTGTTTTATATGGTTTACTCCTTACCATAATGAAAAAACTCTTATCTAGCAAAAAAATTACCTAGATAAAAAAAAATCATCATTTAGTTGGATGTGTACATCAGGTCTATATATGGCAGTGATCACAGGTCTTAATATTAAGTATTAAGGGAGGAGATAGAATTTGAAAAATACCTATTTTCAAGATAAATTGCACTGATGTCACAAAACCAAAGAGTCAGAGGCAGAAATCCTATGTGGTTTGGTGAAGTCCCAATTATTCAATGGTATGAATGTCGAAGTCATGTCCTTAATAAAATGGCATTGGTCGACCAGCTCCCTTAAGGGATGCCTACTTCTAAGTCCCGATCCATCCTCTGTCCTGGAAATATCTGCGAGTAGTCGTAGACAAAAGAATTTACCTGTTCTAGGTCCTCCATTTTGGCCTCTCAATAGTACCCCAGGTCTTCACGAGGATCTTGGAACTGGTATCAGCCTGGGTTCATGCCAACGGGATCTGGCTACCGAGGTATTTGGATGACTGACTCATCCTCCCAGAATCATGAGAGGTCATCTTGGCTCATCGAGAGAAGTTTCTCCAGTTCTTTCAGGATCTGGGAATCCTGATAAAAATAATAATAATAATAATGTTTATTGGACAAAAATATTTACATACAAAGATTTACAAAAAGAAAAAAAGACTCGGTCCAAGCCCATGTGGAGCAGAGCTCTTTGGGCAATGATACAACTAAAATAATATCATCAATTATGTAAAAATAAAAAATAAAGTAAATATGGATATAGATATACAAAATGTACGCATACATATATATAAGTATATATATACAAATAGATACATATAAATGAGATTCTTAGCCTAAAAACAAATGGAAATGTATATTTATATGATAAAGAAGGATGGTATATGAAAGCTGATGGCATATACATTGAAAAAATTAGATATTAAGCAAGAAACTCAGTAAAAGAATTAGTTTTACAAATAAGAATATTCTAAACAATGAAACATACATGTATTGTGGTTAGGTAGGAAAGTATAAATATTTATTAATAAAGCTTAATACCCAGATAACAGGAGATTTGTATATGATTTCTTAAATGATCGAACGCTAAGCAATGCCTTTAGATAAGCGAGCAGAGTATTCCAAAGTTTAAAACTAAACAATTCCTCCTGAACTCCATCTCAATGTCTCGTCTACTGGGGCATGGGTGTCAACATTCTCCAAGGGAAAGTGTTTCCTTTGGAGGACAGGGTGTCTGTTTCAACAAATAGCCTAGAGAATGGTCTTTGATTTCTCAGACAGCAAAGGAATTAATAACTTTGTTGGGTTCTCTAATTATAGACCTGAAAAGAAAACTCAATATACTGCTCACCAATACCAGATCCAGCAGCGGTGTTCGAGGACGCCTTCCAGCATCTCTCGGACGGCCTTGAAGCCTATACTTTTCTGCCTTTCTGCTTGTTAAGAAAGGCTCTCAACAGCATAAGGGATACCCCGAACTTTTTAGTGAAGCTCTCTTTTGACCACATTGGGAATGGAATGTGAAGATACCGAGAGAACTCTCACACCTTCAGCATCTTCTGCAACACTGCCATGTCAGGATATTCCAGAGCAGCTTAGAAACCCTATGTCTTCACGAGTGGAAACTATCCAACACCTTTTCTCTCAGAAAGGGTTTTCTAGAGTGAACTTCAGAACAGATATCTGGATATCTTTGGAAATCCTTGACTGCAGTCTACCAGGCAAAATGGGCTGTCTTTTGTGGTTGGTGTCATTTAAGGGGTATTTCTGAAATTGACACCTCTATACCTGTAATCGCAGATTTTTTATTCTACCTTGGTGGGGGGGAAACTTGGTCCATTTTTGCGGTGAAGGTTATCACTTAGTCTTGAGCCAAATCTTTAGACTTGACGAATTGGACATTTCTTCCTTAGGAAATTTGTATGCTAATACGGAACTTCAAACAGACCGGCCCTCCAGGGGAAGTCAGTCCACCTTCATGGAAGGTCATTAAGGCTCTGAATCCTTCAAAGAGGCACCTTACAAACCTCTGAAGGAAGCATCTGACAGAGGCCTCACTTTAAAGACAGTCTTCCTTCTCGCCTTGGTCTCAGCCAAATGAGTGAGTGAAGTACATGGACTAGCAGCTGATGTCGCCCATTCACAGGGTTAGAGGGAGGTCTCTCTAAGCTTTGTTCTGGATTTGTTGGAAAAACACAAAACCCGGCCTCTTCGGATCCTAGATTTTCATAATTTTTCTCTTTGAGTCTTTTTTTCATTGGTCGAGGATCCTGATTAAGTTCTACTGTGTCCTGTTAGGTCTCTGAGAAGCTATTTGAAACGTATTAGGCCGTTCAGGCCTTGCCAGCAGAACCTCTTCATAAACACAGGAAGGATCAGGAAAAGGGTCTCTAGGAATACCATCTCCTTTTTGCTAAGCAAAGTTGTTTCCAGAGTAATAGACTCTTCCATATCTACAGTATCTCCAGTAAAAGATCATGAAATCAGAGTCCTTGCAGTCTCATTAGGTTTCATAAAGAACTTCTCTGATGCAGGGTCTCAGGGCAGGGGTTTTTTTCGAAGAGACAAACCACCTTTAAAACCCATTACCTCTGGGATGTTACCAACAGGACCTTGGACACATTTACACTAGATCCTGTTGTGGATGCTCAGCAGGTGATTTAGCTTTCTGTGATTGGGTGTCGCCACCCATGGCTCATGAAGTATAGTGGCTGGGACTTGAGCGCTCATCCTTCATAACAATGACTCTCCTATAGGTAAAGAACGAACAATTAGCATGCTTGTAAGAACAAATGACAAATTTTAAAATCAATTTGTATTTTCCCAACTATACAGAGCCGAGTTCTTTGCTCAAACTTGGCCGCCATTACCAACCCCCGATGTAAAGTCCTGATTGCAATCCAATTGAGGTTGTAGTTAGCTGCAGGGCAGGAGGAGGACCGGTTGCCTCCCGGCTACCGGCCAGGTAATTACCAGCCAGTTATTTACACCTCGTTATAAGTTTTAGGTGATGTATCCTGTCCGTCACCGTTATTCCGTTTTTTATAGGTAAAGATCTCAGGTTTGTATAGTTAGGATAAATACAGTTTATTTAAAAGATTTGTCATTTTTAACTTGTGTGCCATTGTAATCACATTACACTTGAAATCATGAGCACTATCTGTCTTAGGATCCATAGCTAATACAGACATACTAAGCAATAATATAAAAAATACAATACTTTTAACAAAATTTGCACACAAACACAAATGCGTGACAAAGAAAAAGGCAAACAGTATTGTTTTTTTTTTTTTTGTGGGGAAGGGGGGTGGGGGAATAAGAACCAGCACCTATTCCTCAAAGAAAGAAAACAAGTGCTGTAAATTGTGTACACATTTACCTTTGGCAAAATCAATTTTACTTTAGGAAAGTGGTGTAAACTTTATTATTATTTAGTGAAAATCTTTCTATTAGACAATCACGTCAGGAATAGAGCGACCTTTTCTCAATCAGCTAGAACTACCAGCTCAACAATGACATTAACTGCACATATCTTGTGTTTGGAGAAGCTTGTTACTCACGGGTATCTCAACCAGTGATGTCTGAAGCAGCACTTGTCAGCAGTCAGCTATCACCTATATCATTTGGTTCCAGTGGAACAGGATATACAGGACAATCTAGTCTGGTGGAGGGAAGATGAGCATTTCTGAAGTGTCCTTCGGAAATGCTGTTCACAAATGCGTTAATGGAGGGATGGGTTGTGCACCTGATGAACCGGATCACTTCGGGTTGCTGGTCTGATGAAGGAAAGCACGTGTACATCAACCTGTTGGAAATGAAGGCAGAGCTGCGAGCATTCCAATAGCGACTCATGAGTTTCTTGGTACCATTGATAGCGACAACTCTTATCATAGTAGCTTGCATCAAGTAGCAAAGAGGTACTGTTTTACACTGCCTTTGTGAGTTGACAAATCAGATGCACATTGGGACATTTGACAACGATGTGGACCTGTCCACAAGATTCTTTCCAGGAACCACAACATGTTGTAGTGGTGTCACGATCACCGGAAAAACAGTGGGCACTTGCTTGCTTTTTGAGAGGCCCTACAAAGCTGCAGCTTCTGGTACAGAGATAATGGGAACCATGGGCGAGGGGGTCACAGGCATAAGGGTGGCGTGCTCAGATGTGAAACTCTCAGTGAAAACCTTTCTTCTGCCCTTTTGCACAGGGGCATGGTAGCCTTTGCTACCAGCCCCCTCAAGAAAAACTTGAAGGGCATACCTACAAGATCTAAAGAAAGCTAAGGCATTTTTAGGTCAAACTTATAAGCAGTTGAAGAGCTTCCAGCATATATAGTACAGCTATTACTGGGGAACTCCGTGCTCTAGACGCATACTCCCCAGGAACTGAGGTAGGGTCGTATACCCAGAAGCTTCGGCAGTCTGCCATGTTGATGGGGAGAGATAAGTGCTATAGAGCTTCTTTGACATTATCATGGTTGTTGCCAAGGATGACACCGAAAAGTCCTTAGCCATCCTTTTCCTCCTCAAAGCAAATTTTGGTACCGAGAAGTAGGCCTCAATCTAAACTGGGTTTTTCAATCAGATTACAACATCCACCCTTTCCCTTACATTCACAAATAACTGCTTTGCTTTCATAATGATGAGGGGAAGCCAACAATCAAATATTCAAACTGCATGAAAAGAAAAAGATTAAAAGGCCTTTTGATAGGATACAAAAGTACGGCTGTACTCATTGGGGCCGAAGACAAATGTGAAGAGCCTTTGACAGGAAAGTGGGCGGAACACCTATCGTTAAATACCACTTAACAAATTCAACAGTTGTTTCAGTTCTACAGAAGACATATCCTATTTTAAAGAATTAAAGATTTGTATATGCATGTGAACAAATTCTTAAGTACTTTAAACGCCTCATTTCAGGAAATTATTTGTTAAAATTTTCCAAATCAGTAGCTCAGGAAATAGTAAATGCTTAAATTGACGGACAAATAAAAACACTTTTGACAGGAATAGCATTTATAATATTGCTTCTTGTATAATGATTTTCCAATTCTTTTCTAAAGTATGGTAAGCTTTATCTGCTGATGTAGGAGCTGAGGACTTTGGACCAGATTGTAATAAGTGACATTACATGGTCGTCATTGCTAATATCAAGTTGACACTGTAAAATGTAAACGAAAACAAAATTGATTATTAAAAAGTTAGCTTATTTGGTATACCTTTATTCATGCACCATTCAGAATTGTTTTAGATGTTAATTGAGTGAGAACCTGGTGTCCGAAACCACTTTAATCAGGTAGGTGATTTTCCCGTTAAGTAAAGGTTTGGCTGGTAACACAAGGTTTTGATGTTCACTAGTGGAGGTGTGAAGGTAAAAATATAATTATATCTCGCGTAGGTATTTTTTCCAGATATTGAATGAGTCAATGATTTTTGTGGCCAGAGGCAATGATTGCATAATCTTAGAAATTTTCACACTTGCACACACATGTTTAAAGAAATTTTCTTTATTCATTGTAAAATCTATCCTAAGAAATATCAATTATGCTTCATAAACTAAATTTAGAATTTGTTGATGTAGGGAAACATGGAAGAGAAACCAGAAAGTGGGGAATATTCTCCAGTGAACTATGAGACAAATCTTATGGCTGTTGTTAGTCATCAGAAATTTGATGGATCCTGGACTCTAGAAGATGCAGCGAAGATCACATCATTAGCTCATTCACTTCTTGCTAATGCAACTGTGTACAAGGTATGTTTTACAGGGACATTTTTCTCTGTATTTATGTTTCATATAGCCATCATTGGTCTTGTCACAACATAGTTGAAATTACAAAAGGTAATCTAACTATATTAGAACCTCGTTTATTACTTCAGACTTTCCATTATAGTGCTATTGATACAACTCTGTCACATGAGCTCATTCTATGGTTTGTGGTCTTATACTGTATAGTAGATACAGGTATGAATAAAATTGATCTAAGTACTACCCTATATATCAAAATTTATATTAGAAATAACTATTTCAAATTCAGAAATACAGTAGAATGTAGTATGAGGACAAGTGATTGGTTTCTATTTTTCATACGTGTATGCAAACATTTTGTCATAAAGTAAGGATATATCCTTAGTGGCAATGGAATGGCTACTGAATTGTTAACAAAGTAGATATTTAATTTCAGGTGGTGCGAAGGGAAAGCCCCGCCCACCCATATGTTGCCAAATAACATTTGTCTTTGGCCACAATAGGTACTGGCGTACTATCACGCTCTCTTATCTGTCTGATCTTTTCCTACATTCGTTTGTGATAAGTGCTTAATTTTTACTCTTGTGAGCTCTCTTGCTTGCAAATGCAAGTGCATCAAAAGATAAGGATGTGGTGAAGTGAATATTTTTCCCATACAGATACAACCTGCAAAACCCCCTGTGTTGTTGTTGTTCTACTTCTTTGTCTGCATCTTTTCCCACTTTTATGTGGGGTCGATGTTTCTGGCAAGTGTTCCCCAACTACCTCTGTCCCACACTTCATCACCGGTTAATCCCTTTGATCGAAGGTCATCCTTGATACAGTCCATCCACCTTCGCTTTGGTCTCCCTCTTCTTCTCGTTCCCTGTACCTCCACTTGCATCACTCTCCTCCCAATATACTCTTCATCTCTTCTCATGACATGACCATACCACCTCAGTCTACTTTCTTGGATCTTATCTGATAGTTCTCAAGCAAAACCCCCTGTGTTATGTATCTTTATGTAGGGGTGACTGTAAGCAGTAATCCCCATTTGGAGTGCTTTTCTTGCATTCCCAAGACAATGAACTCAAGAGTGTAACTTGTCTCGCTCCATGGTAGTTTCTCTGGCTTGGAAGGGTATAACCCAATATAAACGAGTAACGTTTGATTATGAAACTAATTTGTCTGGTGATCTCAACTGACGGAGACACCGTTACCGAGAGCAGGCGAGTGATCCTAATTGTAGCAAAATTTGGCCACGGGAGGGTCGCGCCAACTCTTCCTGTTCTTATCATGATAAGGAAGATTGTTCCTTATGGAAATCTCCCACCAACTAGTACCTTCAGGGCAGGCTACCAGTTGTCAGCATGGTGTTATAGTCAGCTGTTTGATCATTTAAAAGTGAATAGTCCTTCCCGGGAGTATATCCAGCACCGTAATAGTCCTTCCCGGGAGTATATCCAGCACCGTATGGTGGACCAATAGTGGCATTGTTCACTTTACTGCCTCAAATCATTATGGAGCTCATGCATCAGCCAATATTTTCACTTTGGAACAGTGAACATAAGCCTGTTATGTCTCACAGCCACTACTGTTTAATTAGTTGAAGGTGAACATTCCTAACTGGACCAATCTCCAGCCCTTTACTCAAGGCAGATACTTCCTCATACCATATGGGGAGCTCACATATTGACTGGTAACCTTCAAGGTCAATTAGCAATCATGTGTAATTCCTACCACAGACCTATCTCCAAACCAATAGGTAGGCTGATTTGAGTATCATTTACGCTACTTCAAGTGCTGCTGTGAAGCGTAATCATTAAAGTTCAGATGCTGATCAATAAGAACTGTTTCTGTTCACCCTTGAGCAGCTGCAGAGTTTGTATATTGATCAGCAAGGTGAGATTGGTGCCTCAGTGACTGCTATTTAAGGGGGTATCAGTTGATCATTCCTACTGAACCCAACACGAACTTCTTGGTGATTAAGGGTAAGGGTACACATTTTTGTGAAGTTATCCTCCTCCTCCTCTTCCTCATTCCCCTCTGATTCTGATGATTCTTATCATAAGAAGAAGTAGTTTAAATCTGGGAAAGTTAGTCACAAGAACTTGAGCAGGACTGTGAGCGACCTTGTGTCTGTCAGAACATCGGCTGCTATATTGGTCTGAGAGATTGGCCCCGGCATCCGATCTGTGCCAGCAGTCAATCATCTGGGGCTAACGGCCAGTGAGACCAAGGCTGATCACCCTGGGTTGACGGCCTATGAAACTGGGGCCAATGACCTTTGGCCATAATGGATCACCTAGGGCTATGGCTATGGCCATGGCCGATCACCCATGGGGCTGCAGTTGAAGGCATGTGTGGCCATGGCTGATCACTCAGGCCCTTCTACATTCCTCCCTTGATTAGAAAAAGTTTTGTTTACCCTGAAAGAGCTGCTTTCTTTTGTGAAGAGGGATTAACATAGGTTATCCGCTGACTGATTCCTTTGGGAGCAGAGTGTGAGCCCAGTGCATATGTCACTGTGGCACTGATTGGAGGCGAGTGGTCCCTCCACACTTATCACCAGCATTGTAAGCCAGGTATATTAGGACTGAGTACCTTGCTTCTCATAAGTCCTTCTATGAATGTAGATTTCATGAGATTCAGGTAATAAAAGTTTGTGGCAGGCATAACAGTTTCTATTTGTGTTCAATCTACCAGAATCCAGACAAAGATGATTCTATCTTCGATTGTCTTCTTACCATTCTTCTTCTTTGTCTACATCTTTTCCCACTTCTATGTGGGGTCGATGTTTCTGGTCAGCTTTTTCCATTTACCTCTATCCTACACCTTGCTTGAGGGTACACTCGGGCACACTATTCTATCTTATTTTAATTTTTTTTTCTTCCTCTAGTTTTTTTTAAATGGTGTGTTGGGCAGGCTTAATAGAAGGGCCATGGATGCCCTGGTGGTTTATCAAGAGGTTGTCTTTTCCTTTTTCTGATTCTTTTTTTTCTCAAAACTATCCTTATTGTCCTCCCTTCAGTTGAAGTGTCTATCCTGGAGGGTATTTAGCCTTGCATGGTGTATCGGCTCCTCCATGTTGACCAGTTTTTCTGACTTTTTACTATAGTCTGTGGGTTTCATCAATCACTTTATTTATAATTCTGTACATATTGTTTTTGTTATAATTCTTGTTAATCTAGTTTTTAAGTATGATGTCTCTTTTTTTTATTTCCATTAGTTCTTGTGCTGTCTGGAGACATTGAGCGAAATCCGGGACCAGTACGTCCTAGATTTTGTCAATGTCGTCTTCTGTATTGCAATATTCGTGGTCTTCATGCAAATATCCAAGACCTTACAGTTGTGTCCAGACAGTATGATATTCTTTTGTGCTCAGAAACTTTGGTTTCTAATATGAGGCACTCATCTGAGCTTATAACTGATTTTAAGTAGCCAATAATGTTGAAACGTGATGCCATCCCTAGGCCCAGGGGAATGGTGGTGTATATTAGGACCGAGTACCCTGCTTCTCATAAGTCTTGCTATCAATGTGGTTGTCATGAGATTCAGGTAATAAAAGTTTGTGGCAGGCATAACAACTTTTATTTGTGTTCGATCTGCCGGAATCCAAACATGGGTGATTTTATCTTCGATTGTCTTCTTACCATTATGGCTAAGATACAAGATGATAGAAAGGCTTCTTTTGTCTTTGTTGGTGATTTTAATGCTCACCATAGGGAGTGGTTAAGTTCTATCTCTCCTAGACGCTTTAGACTTTGCCTCTGAATCAGGCTGTGAGCAAATCATAAATGAAGCTACTCACAGGTCTAGTAATTGCTTGGACCTCGTATACACTGTCTCCCCTGGCGTTATAACTAGTAAGGTTGGTTCTCCAGTCGGGACATCTGATCATGCCTTGATTTCATTAGTAGTGAAGACTGAGCAGCCTGTCCCTGATATATCATACTCTTGTAAAATTTTTATGAAATCCCAAGCAGACTGGAATGGGATTTTGCATGATCTTTTGTGCTTGAATTGGTCACAATTATATAGTAGTATAGATCCTTTTGTCCCTTTGAATGAGAATCTAGTCAACATAATTGATAGGCATATCCCTTCTCATGTGCTAAGGTACTGAGTGAAGGACAAACCGTGATTCATTGATGATTGTAGACGTGCTTATTTGGAGAAGCAGGAGGCCTATCACCTTTGGAAGGGTAACAGATCAGATTTGACCTAGAACAACTATATTCAGCTTAGAGCCTTTGCTCAGAGAGTTGATGCCTTAACTGAAAAGGAGTACAATTTAACCATAAAAGAAACCCTTTCTGGTACAATTGAGGAACATAAACGGTGGTCTACCCTTAAATCTGCACTCTTTGGTGTAGATGCAACGGGTCTTCCTTTACTTAAACCAGATGGCTCAGTCACTCACTGTCCAAAGGAAAAGGCAACCCTTTTGGCTGATTTTGACAGTAAACAGAGTAATGAAAAACTTGAAATTCCTCATTCCTGTTTTCCTGAGGCTAAACTAACTAGTTTAGCTTTTCGATCTCGTGAGATTAAAGTTCTGTTGATGGATCTTGATGCTTATGGAGGTGTAGACCCAAATGGTATTTTGCCTTTGTTTTTTATAAAGATGGCAGATTTCTTAGCTCTAAAGTTATCTGTTATTTTGTGCAAGTTAGCTAGAAGAGGAGCTTTTAGCACTTGGAGAATTGGTAATGTTACTCCTCTATGTAATTGTGTTTGTGGTAGCTCAAGTCCCACTGATTACCGCCCAATTTCCATAACTCCCATATTATCTAAAGTTTTTGAACGTCTTCTGGCAAAACGTCTTAATTGGTTTGCTGAAGGTAATGATCTACTCCCTAGTTTGCAATTTGGTTTTCGTAAAGGCCTTGGAGCATGTGATGCCCTTCTTACAATCTCCAATGTTGTACAGAAATCCCTTGATTGTGGTCAGGAAGTTCGTATGATTGGCCTTGATTTTAATGCTGCCCTTGACCGTGTTAATCATGAGGTCCTTGTTTTCAAACTGAAACAGTTGAGAGTGGGTGGGTCGTTTCTTAGCATTATTATTGATTTTTTAAGTAATAGATCTCAAAGAGTTGTTGTTGATGGGCACCATGGTGAGTATAGGAATGTGATATCCGGTATTCCACAGGGTAGAGTTCTTGGCCCATTACTTTTCATACTATATACACATGACATGTGGTTTGGCCTAGAAAACAAGCTTGTTGCATATGCAGAGGATGCTACTATTTGCATCAATTACATCCCCTGAATGTAGATCTGGGGTTGATGAATCTCTTAATAGAGATTTAGCTAAAATTAGTGCATGGTGCAAATTATGGGGTATGAAGTTGAATCCTAACAAAACTCAAAGTATGATTGTAAATAGGTTAAGGACTGTGGCTCCTCAACATTGATCTCAGTATTGATAATGTTTCTTTAAATTTGTATGACTCTTTTAAAATTTTAGGTGTGATTCTCGACAGCAGATTTACTTTTGAGAAACACATTAGGTCTGTGTCTTCTTCAATTGCACAAAAAATTGGCTTATTGAGAAAGTCTTACAAGATTTTCGGTGATCAATCTATTCTGAAGAAGTGTTTTAATTCTTTCATTCTACCTTGTTTTGAGTAATGTTCTCGTCTGGTGTTCAGCTGCTGATTCTCATCTTAATTTGTTGGACAGAAACTTACGGTCTATCAAATTTCTTATTCCTGATCTAGATATTAATCTCTGGCACTGTCGTTCAATAAGTTCATCATGCATGTTGCATAAGATTTTTCATAACTCTGACCATCCTTTACATTCAGATCTCCCTGGACAATTCTATCCTGTTCGTAATACTAGGCAGGCAGTTAATTCTAATAGCCAGGCCTTCTCCATCATGAGGCTCAATACTACACAGTATTCTAGAAGTTTTATTCCAACTGTTACCAAGTTGTGGAATGATCTTCCTAATCGGGTAGTTGAATCAGTAGAACTTCAAAAGTTCAAAGTTGGAGCAAATGTTTTTATGTTGACCAGGCTGACATGAGTCTTTTTATAGTTTGTATATGACATATCTGTTTTTGATGTTGTTAATAGTTTATATAGGACATATCTGTTTTGACACTGTTACTGTTTTTAGAATGCTTTATTGTTAATTTATCCTCATCATTTATTTATTTCCTTATTTCCTTTCCTCACTGGGCTATTTTTCCCTGTTGGAGCCCTTAGGCTTATAGCATCTTGCTTTTCCAACTAGGATTGTAGCTTGGCTAGTAATAATAATAATAGAAATAATAATCCCTTTGATCGAAGGTCATCCTTGATACAGTCCACCCACCTTCGCTTTGGTCTCCCTCTCCTCGTTCCCTGTACCTCCATTTCTATCACTCTCCTTCCAATATACTGTTCATCTCTTTTCATGACATGACTGTACCACTTCAGTGTACTTTCTTGGATCTTATCTGGTAGTTTTCTAACTCCTGCGGTATCCCTAATTACTTCATTCCGTATCTTATCCCCTGTCTTCTTATCATTATGGCTAAGATACAAGATGATAGAAAAGCCTCTTTTGTATTTGTTGGTGATTTCAATGCTCACCATAGGGAGGGGTTAAATCCTATTTCTCCTACTGATTACCATAGCTTAAGAGCTTTAGACTTTGCCTCTGAATCAGGCTGTCAGCAAATTAGAAATGAAGCTACTCACAGGTCTGGTAACTGTTTGGACGTCGTATACACTGACTCCCCTGGAGTTATAACAAGTAAGGTTGGTTCTCCAGTTGGGACATCTGATTATGCCTTGATTTCATTAGTAGGGAAAACTGATCAGCCTGTCCCTGATGTATCATACTCGTGTAAGATTTATATGAAATCTCAAGCAAACTGGAATGGGATTTTGAGTGATCATTTGGGCTTGAATTGGTCACAATTGTATACGGTAGTAGTGTTGATCCTGTTGTCCCTTTGAATGAGAATCTAGCTAACATAATTGATAGGCGTATCCCCTCTCTTGTGCTAAGGTACCAAGTGAAGGACAAACTATGGTTTAACGATGATTATAGACTTTCTTACTTGGAGAAGCAGGAGGCCTATCATCTTTGGAAGATTTGACCTGAAATAACTATACTCAGCTTAGAGCTTTTGACCAGAGAGTTTATGCTTCAGCTGAAAAGGAATACAATTTAACCATAAAAGAAATCCTTTCTGGTACAACCGAGGAACATTTGTGGTGGACTACCCTTAAATCTCCACTCTTTGGTATAGATGCATCAGTTCCTACTTTACTTAAACCAGATGGCTCAGTCACTCACTGTCCAAAGGAAAAGGCAACCCTTTTGGCTGATGTGTTTGACAGTAAGCAGAGTAGTGAGAAACTTGCTCATCCTCATTCCTGTTTTCCTGAGGCTAAACTCACTAGTTTAACTTTTCAATCTCGTGAAATTAAAGCTCTCTTGATGGACCTTGATGCTTATGGAGATGTAGACCCCAATGGTATTTTTCCTTTCTTTTTTAGACTGCAGATTTCTTAGCTCCAAAGTTATTTGAGCTCCAAAGTTATCTGTTATTTTGCGGAAGTTAGCAAGAAGAGCTTTTAGCACTTGTTGGAGAATTGGTAATTTTACTCTATGTAAATTTGTTTGTGGTAGCTCAAGTCCAACTGACTACCACCCAATTTCCATAACTCCCATATTATCTATAGTTTTTGAACGTTTTTGGCAATGCGTCTTCATAGGTTTGCTGAAGGTAATCATCTGTTCCCTTGTTTTCAATTTGGTTTTCATAAAGGCCTTTGAGCATGTAATGCCCTTCTTACAATATCTGATGTACAGAAATCCCTTGATTGTGGTCAGGAAGTTTGTATGATTGGCCTTGAATTTTTAAGTAATAGATGGCAGAGAGTTGTTGTTGATGGGCACCATAGTGAGTATAGGAATGTGATATCTGGCATTTCTCAGAGTAGTGTTCTTGACCCATTACTTTTCATACTCTATACACATGACATGTGGTTTGGCCTAGAAAACAAGCTTGTTACATATGCAGATGATGCTACAGTCTTTGCATCAATTCCATCTCCTGAATGTACATCTGGGCTTGCTGAATCCCTTCATAGAGATCTAGCTAAAATTAGTGCATGGTGCAAATTATGGGGTAAGAAGTTGAATCCCATCAAAACTCAAAGTATGATTGTAAGTAGGTCAAGGACAGTGGCTCCTCAAAATCCAGATCTCAGCATTTATAATGTTTCTTTAGCTATGTTATAGTTGTTTGTGGACTGTGGCCAAAGGTAGCACCCAAACTGTCTAGTGTCCAAATGGCGACCACAACCTAACCTTCACTACACAAAAAAAATATACAACGGTGGAATACCCAAAAATCTAGGTAACAGGTCAAGAGAACGGAACACTGGGCACCACCCCTTGATTTATAATGGGCAAGGGGACCCAGCTAGAAGCTTACTTCCTTCCTAAATTCCCTTTCCTTGGGCTAGCTGGATTAACACGTAAAATGACCGTTGATTCATTTCTGAGAAGTTAGCAGAATTTATATATACAGTAGCTCTATATTCTTTAGGTAAGATGGTTTCAAACTTGGGTAAAAAATGTCAGAACATTAGGTGAAAGGGAAAGAATTTTTTATACTGACAACAGGATACAGTGTGGGAGAAAAAAAAATTATGATAAATAACTTATTAGAAAGATTTAAAAACTAAGAAAAAAAATAGTGGCTGAGAAGGGGGACACAGTGATGTAAGGAACTGGAATAAATTTGTCTTCATAAAAACAAAAAATATCTATTTGAAAAAAAAAAAAAACTGTTAGGGTTACATTAACATTGTTTTTTTCAATTCAAATAAGCAATTAAAGACAAAATTAACATCCCTTTACACTCCAGCCTCAAGATAAAATAAAAAAAAAGATTTGACTAAAAAAAAAGAACTATTCACATCTACATGTTTTAGTACATGATAAACACAACCGTGGGTATTGCCTGGGTGGACCAATTATCTTAACAAAAAACACTACTCCTACACTAAGCTCAAAGGAGAACCCCGCAACACTATGGTTTTATGACATCTGTAATGACCAGTAATAAACTTGAACACTTAATATCTAATGAACCATCTATAAAGAGCATATAACTGTGAAAAATACTGTACTGCAATAATTTTCCCTAAATCAATACTGTCCTTATCAATATCCAGTCTACCATTAGGCTGCAAAGTTACTTAAACATTCTTAAATTCTGAACAGTATGGCCGCATACGATGCCGTGCAGGCCTCTGCGGGCCCACGATAGCAATGTCTAGAAAATCTCCAATTGTAAACCTGCACTGTGATAAGGTTATGTTGTCATCGAAACTTTTCAGTCTAACCACAGTAGTGCCTAAATTTCTCATTCTTGGAAGGGGTTTTGATAATTCTGGAACAATTCAGACTAAACTCGAACACAGTCTCTCTCCTCCTTACAACTGAATTCACTTCCGGGGCCCAAGACCAGATATGCCATTTAAATAGCTCCTGTGAACTATTAATGTTTATGACACACTCTCATATAAGGAGATTCTTCCTCATTACTTCACACATCGAAACAAAATATTCATTAACTTTACGGTGTTGACTGCCGAACAAGAGCAATAGACAATGGCCTTATAATACATTCGTTTTTGTGTTATTCAGTCAAACACTTGAGAAAGGGACTTAACAGTTCACAGGTAAGATAATATGAATACAGAGCAGCATCACAGACCACTACACACTAGTAACAGGCAATGGTCAACATTCATCTTTCTATGTACTTAGCAGAATGGTCTCAGCTTCTTTCCTATATACATACAGTACTCTGAAGTTTAAATTTCTAAATTTCCCTTCTGGGTGAAGGGGCTGCTGTCCATATCTGGAAAGGAATGATAACAGATTAAAGCACTTTTTAGGGGGCACAGAGGGCTATAAAAAAAAATAATAATAATAGTGTGTTTCCTAACATTCAACCCACTAAGCCTTCTTAGATACAAACCATTTTTTTTATTCCATCCCCCGCCCCCCATTATCCCTCAAGCCCATCCAAAAAAATGCCCCGTAACTGACAGCAACACCCCACACAAACTCTGTACAATCAAGTGAAAAAATTTTACCTTGCAAAAATGACAAATTCGGAGATAATTTGTATTTTTCCTAACCATACAAACCTTAGCTATTTACATTGGGTTTACCTTTTAGCGTAGCTGAAATGGCGAGCCATTAGAATTTAACGAGGGTGTATTACCCCCGCGCTAGTTAACAGGGGGGTAGGGGAGTGGTAGCTAGCTACCCCTCCCCCCCTCACACACCGGTGAACTGCTTCACTTCACTTAGAGGTAGGACTTGTCTTGGGGGACAGGGCTGGCAGGCAAATATGTGTAAATAGCTAAGGTTTGTATGGTTAGGAAAAATACAAATTATCTCCGAATTTTTCATTTGTTCCGTAACCGAAATACAAACCACGCTATTTACACTGGGTGACTTACCCCTTAGGAAGGGTGGAAAGTCCCCAGCCATACTGGCTTTGGCTTTACCTGGGGACTCAAAATCCGAGTGAGTCGCACTCGAGAAAAGGAGTCCCTGCACCTCACAAGTTCCTTGCTCCGCAAGGAAACGTGTGGCCTACATAAACTTGTGTGTGAAGGAAGAAGTGTGACCCGTCCTAGGCAGTTGACCTGGAGTTCCAGAAGGAACTCTGGGTTAGGACATTCCCAATACCACCTCGTCAGGATATGGGGGACGCGACAGTATTGACTCAATACTCGGAACACAAGGAAGCATGGTTTACCTGCAGAGGTTTGAGGTCAGCTATGCAGAGACCAGGATGCTGCTTCCCCAGTAGAGGGGACGATGAAGAAAGAAGTAAGGGCAAGACATACTTCTTTCGTTCATGCAGACTAAAACCTGATAACAATGCCCTCAACCTTCTGCTACCTGTCCAAAAAGGAGCCTGAGGTTAGACCAGCTGTTGTGTAGCCACCACAGAGCGATAGAAACGTATCGATACTCCTGTGGGTCACGTCCTGCAGGAAGCGGGCTGCGAAGGTCATTAGACGCTTCCAGACTCCAGCTTGTAGCACCTGCGTCACAGAGTAGTACTACTCGAAGGCGAGGGACGTTGCGATGTATCCGACATCGTGCTGTAGGGCGACGTGACGGGGGACGGTCTGGATTCAGGTCGAGATGAATGTCCTTGAGTCCGAGCTGAAGAGGTATACTGGAGACTCTCCCCTGTGTCCTTCCTGTGCTCCCAACCCGGCTGCACGTGAGGACAAACTGCAGCTGTTCCCAAAGATAACCCCTCGATTCCTTTACTGGCAAGAAGGAGAAGGTTTGGGTCATCTGATACAGAATGGCGACTCGAAATCTTGAAGGAGTTGGCCCGAAGGGCCGGGACCTCAAGATTCTGAGTCTAGCAAACAACTCGGGAGCGAACCTGAATGTTGCCTTCCCCTATTCCTTAGAAAGGGCGGAGTCGTACGAGACCAAGAAGATTGCTTACACACTGGCCGAGGCCAGAGTGAGCAGGAGCACCATCCCCCAAGACGGAATACGATCAGATGCCTGACGTAATAGTTCTAGAGAAGATCTCATAAGGGTATTGGGGGGAGGGTTAATTTTGAGTGGCAGTGTTGAAACTTGCATAGTTATTACCTCTAATTATAAGGAAGATTCACATAAAATTTCAGGTCAATTGAATGTAAACTTTTTTTTTTTTTACGAATATTTTTCTCTTAAAAATAACGTTTTTTTTCATGTTTTTTAAATTAGATCTCCTTTCTTGTTTATCACTCAATTAAAAAAAAGATACCAGCAGAAAGTTCAATTCCTACCAAATAAAATGATATGATAGAAAATCTAATATATGATTTATGCTATTTTTAAACAATTTTTAGAAATGCAATAAAAAAAAAATACCATAAAATTATGTATTTCAATGTTCGTAGAAAAAAATTAAGAGAGAAAAGAAGAAAGATAGCCCTGGTGATGAGTTTTCTCACAATCTCTAATTAAATTGCTTTTTAGATTATAAAAATCCATTCATAAATAACAGAGTTATTTAAGTTTGAAAGTAGAAAAATGTATGTTTTGAGAAAAACAGTTCTAAAGTTTTGCTTACCTTTTTTTGCTTTTAAAACCATAGTGTCTCTTGGAAAACCCCTATAGGGCACCTGGTACCCTCTCTTTTATAAGAGATATTATCCCCTCTAAAAAAAAGAACACTTTTCACTTAAACAAAATAGTTAAAATCATATTTTATATGTGTGTGGGGGGGGGGGGGGCGTATCATAGAGCGCCACTCTACTCTTTGTTGCCAGGGTTTTTGGGGAACAATGAGCTCTACCTTCATATCCTCCTTTAGATGTTCTTTGTTTCTTTGCCGTTCTTGAATACATTGCAGACATTCTTTTCCCGGTCTTCTCCTTATATATTTTTTATACCTTTGGTAAGTGCTGTTTGCCATAGGTCTAGCACCTAAAGCAATTCGAGTGTTATTCAAGGCTGCTAAGCCTCACACATTTATCATATTTTCATACATAAAAGAAGCTGTTGTTTCACCAATAGTATCTGTTTTCACACTTTAATTTTCTTTCTCGTTTGCATGTTTGAAAACAGACGGTTCTTCACACAGACACTTTAGTTTCAAGTCAACATCAAAACTGTTTTTATCAACTTTGAGTGTTATGTTGCTTTCACACTGCCCACAATATGTCGAACTAAAAGCGTCTTTCAAAACTTTCAAGGGTAATAAACTATCTCCCCATCACTGCTTTCACTTGGGAGCTTTTCTTTATCAGTTACAAAACCACTCAATAAAGATATTCGTAGTTTGGCTCCCGATAACACACCATCATCTGTTGCATCATGAACAGAAGTTACATTTCGAAAATGTTCCTACTCTTCTTTGTCCTTCTCCTCCTCATCATTGATTGATTGATTGAAACTTTAAATCAATCAATCAATCCTCATCATCATCAGATAACTTCAAAATAAAATCATCAGTTCCATCATCATCACCTTGATAAATTTGAGCAAGGGAATGATAAAATTCACTGGAAGCAGCTTCGCTATAGGAAAGACTCGCGAGGTCATTCTCACACGTGCTGAGCACATGGTGTTTGTTTATGTTTTTGTTTTCGTTATAAGCCCTAATATTGCGAGAGCTTCCATCCCTTCGCTTACTAAACTTCCTTAAAGGCATTTAGGTAGTATATATAAATCACAATTGATATTCAATAATTCGAAAAAGTGATGCAACTGTTTGAAAATACAAAAGAGCACAACCACAGCCTATAGGCCTAGCCAACTGGCTTTGTTGTTGCCATAAACATAGGGAGATGCCGACTCTATCGGGAAAACATCGTACGACGAACGAAAAAAAATTATGATAAAAAGAAATAAATACTTCGAGGAAGAACGAAAAAGAAAATGCTAAGGTTACGCCTACCCAGCCCTTTAATCCTTTACCAGGTATGTCCTTTAAATTGCCCTTTAAACTGTTTAAAAGGCTTCATATCGATTTCATCTTGCGCGAGGCAGCGGAGGTAACCCCCACTTATCGAAATATGACAGTAACTAATTTTCACGAATTTCAGCCAATATCGCCAAAATTACACCAGGCCGATACCCTTAAGGGACTAAAAAGTCCGAACCATGTTCCATGGAGGATGTCTCACTCCGACTGGGGGCAGGGACGTTCGCAGCTTAGCATGAGCAAAGAAAGGTCCAGCGGGAAGGAAAAAGTCTACTCCTTTCAGCCTGAAGGCCAGAGAAAGGCTGAGCGACAGGCTTCATTGCCGAGAGCGGAAAGGAGTTTCCTCCCGCCGAAAAGCAATAAGTCGGTTATTGCTGGAGAAGAGGCCTCAAGGGAAGAGGTATCTCTCCCAGGACACCAACCATAGAAGACTCTCCACTTCGCCTGGTAGACCCTTGCGGATGACTATCGCAGGTGACGCAACCTCCGCTCCGCGACTGTAGTGGGTTGTCTCTTCTCGAGGAGGCGGCGTAGAGTCTACAGACGTGAAGCCGAAGCGATGCCACGGCTCGTGAAAGATGTTGGAGTGTGGTTGTTTGAGTAGCCTGTGCCGTGGGAGAAGCTCTCCCGGGAGTTCCGTCAGGGGAAGCAGAGGGTCCGGAAACCGTTCCGCGTATAGTCACAGTGGAGCTCTCAGGGCCATCGAAAGGTTGACAGACAACCTGGTCTTGTTGGGGTCTGAGACTGGGGGGAAGAACAGCGGAAGCTTGAAGTTCCAGGCTGTCGCGATCAGGTCCCCCAGGCCAGGACTTGCTGGCTACTAAAGGCCAAAGACCCCCAGGTACCCTCTATCTGCGAAGCTCTGCTCAGATAGTCGGAGAGAACATTCCTCTGCCTGGAATGAGCGAGCCGATAGTGGTATAGAGAGGACCTCGGATCATTTCAGTATCTCTACTGCAAGATGCGAAGGTATGAAAATGCGTCCATTGCCGGTAGGAATACGCCAGTACCATGAAGTCGTCGCGCACGGAGCGACTCGGCAGGAACTGTAGGATCTGTAGAGGGGCCAGACTACGGCCCCTAAGCCTGCCTGAATGATGGAGAGGTATCCTTCAGGTCCTGACCATAGGCCTGAACCGGAACATGCGCCCCCCCCTCCCCATTTCTTTGACGAGTCCGTGAACAGCATCAAAATGTGGGGAAAGGACGAGAATATCCACTCCCATCAAGAGGTTCCATAGGTCAACACCCATTGCAGGTCTAAACGTTCTGCTGGTCCCATAGGGGCCAGAAAGTCCGGTTAATCGTTGCTTTGATACCATCAGAACTTGGGCCGCCCCACAGGGAACTTATCCTGAGACGACCGTTCGGGACTTTAGACGGGTCAATGAGGAAAAGAGACCCAGGAAACGTTCCAAGGTAGGGCTGAAAGCTCTGCTTGACTGAGAACAGGTACTGCGACTCTCCCCAGCCTTGCCACAGTCAACTGAAGGGAAGGCCCGGAGAAGGAGGCAACAGCATCTGGCGTCCCCAGGGGGTCACCCATCCAAGTACTGACCAGACCAAACGTTGCTTAACTTCGCTGATCGGACGAGAAGCGGTGTTTCCAACGTGGTAAGGCCGTTGATTCAATATCATGGCTAGATACTCCAGATGTTGAGGCAGAAGTAGAGAAGGCTCCTAGCAAATTACCATGATCCCTCACTCATGGTAAGGACCCGGAAGCTTGTCCCGGCGTTGAAGGTCGAACCCGAGCCTACCGGAGTTGACCAGACCTCCAAAAGGCGAAGGAGGCGGAAGCCTGCTCCTGAGCGGCCATGAGGAAAGCAGGGAGAGTTCTCTGGGGAAAAAACCTGCGATGCTGCGGCGGGATCGCCACACCGCATCTTAAGTCTAGGCTGAATTCCAAGAGCTTCCTGGAAGATGGATGGAATGGAAACTGGAAGTACCCGTCCTTCCGATCCAGGGCCTAAGGAGTCCTGCCGCCTCTTTACCAGTCTGATTGATTCTGCTGTTCCACGCTGGACGAAGTTTCTTCGACAAACTTGATCAGAGCTGAGAGGTCGACTACGGAATTCCCGTCTCAGATGCTTTCCTACGAGAAAGGATCGACTGAAGAAGCCGGGGGGTGAAGCCGTCGACGACCCTATGGAGGACCTTCTCCTAAGGCATGGATCATTCTGCCCAAACGGGCAAAACTCTTGCCAACCCCATGGCATAGAGGTTCAGTGACACTGAATTCGCTGACAGAGACGGAGAGATGGTAAGAGCGAGGCGCGATATCCTTGGCTGATCACGGAGATCGTGCAGGAATCGGCATCGGGAAGCTGTTATCCGGATGAATAACCTTAGGCATCAGCGTGAGACCTGCAAGGGGGGGTTCCCAATCCTAGAGTTTGTGAACTCTGCCGCTCCCTCTAGGATTATGCCCCCCCCCCCCCCCCCCCCCCCCGGGAGAGCCTCCCGTGCTACCTGTCCCTGACAGGAGGGGACTGCTATTGGACACCTTGTCCTAGCTGCCGTAGCTGGTCCGATAACTTAGGCCGACGAGGCTGAAAGAAGAGGCGCTGGAGGCCTGCAGGGTCTGGAAGAAAGCGCCTTGGAGGAGTGAACACGGAAGTCGACTTCCTCCGCACAACCGCTGTCCATGTCTCTGTCCTTGGGCACAAACAAGTTCTTCCCAAGGATGGAAGAGTGTCTGAGCTTGTCGACATCCACGGATGAGACACCCGAGAGGAAGCCCTCGGTCACTGCGTCTAGATGGTCCAACATCGAGCTTGCCCGCAAGTTCGAAACTTGGCGACGAAACGCCAAGGTGCTTGAGCCCGAGAGGAGGAAAGTACCTATGATCTTCCTGGAGCTTCCTTGTACAAAACCTCGGGTCGCAACCGAGGAGGGAAAGGACCTGGTAAGCCCCTTCCACGAGATGAAGAAGAGGAAGGGGTAAACCAGTCACCCCTTACCCAACGGAGAAATCTCGAATGGGAAGCTCCCTGGCAAGACCCTTCCAGGGAATGACGAGGAAGGGCTAACCCAGGTTCTGGAAAGAAGAATGTTGCTCAGACCTCCCTGAAGATTCTTCCTGCTCTTGCATGTGCCATGCTCTGCGTTTACGGGGTGAAGACCGTGTTCTGGAAATACGCTCCAGAAGACTCGCCAGGCTGGTCATGTTGCGTAACCCTGACGGGAATCGCGGTCGCAATCGCCCCGGCGCTCACGCGATGGTAAATCAATGGTTTGCACGTGGCCGAACGTGGAAGCGCCCAAGCGGGGGCACGCAGGAGCGCAGACGAAAGTGCGCGAGGGAGCGCAGAAGGAGGGCGAGCGTGGTAGGAAGGGCGAGAGCTGGTGGTCGGAATCCGAAAGTTCACAGGCGAGCAATGGATACTGCAGGAATCGAGCCGACGTTCGCGCGATGGAACACCGTAGGCTTGCGCGATGGAACACCGTCGGTTCGCGCGATGGAACACCTTCGGTTCGCGCGACGGAACACCGTCGGTTCGCGCGATGGAACACCGTTGGTTCGCGCGACGGAACACAGTTGTTCCTCGCGATGGAATACCGTTGGTTCGCGCGCTGGCGAACATTGGAGCGCATGTGCGCGGGCACATGGGCGTGTGGTCGCGCAGGCACGTGGGCGAGCGGGTGAGCGCAGGCGGTCGGAAGACCGATGGCGCGTAGGCGGGCGATGGCGCGTTGACGAGCGATGGCGCATCTTGGCGAGCGATGGCGCGTCTTGGCAAGCGATGGCGCGTCTTGGCGAGAGATGGCGCGTCTTGGCGAGCGATGGCCCGTAGGCGAGTGAAGGCGCGTTGGCAAGCGATGGCGCGTCGGCAAGCGATGGCGCGTTGGCAAGCGACGGCGCGTTGGCGAGCGGTGGTGCGTTAACAAAACGCTAGCGCGCAGGTGAAGAATCGCGCGGGCGCGTAGGCGATCGCTAACGCGTAAGAGACTAGGGATGGTTAGCGCGCATCGCGCTAAACAGAAGGCGCGCAGGTGCATCAGGAAGGTGAGCGCTGAAGCGAGCTGTCAATCAGGCGATCCTGGACGGTCAGGAAAAACCGTTGGCGCCCATTGGTGCGTGGCAGGAAAGGGCGCGCAGATGTGCGCTGGCAAATGAAGAAAGCTGGCGCACAGAAGGACAAAAGTAAAGGTGAGCGCTGGCGATCAGGAGGAAGATCTACGGCAAGACTCTGCTACCGGAGATCGTGGTTCACAGCAGGCGAGCGCTAGATCGCTACTGATGGTGTCCAGGGGACCTGACACGCGTGGCAGATCGATGGCGATCGTTGACGCGCAGGAGATCGCTGACGAGCAGGCGAACGTTGACGCGTCTGTGGTCGCTGGCGAGCTGGTGATCGCTGGCGAGCAGAAGGCAACGCGTGGAATCCTGTGCGTAGAAGAAGAGTCCTTGTCCAAGACCTGAACCGAAGTTCTAGATTGCGTGGGCGAACATGGGCGCACAGGGCGCGTAATAGGAACCAACAGGAACAGCAGCGACGATCATCAGGAGAGCGCTGACGAATAGGAGAGCGCTGGCGAACAGGAGAGCGCTAGCGATCAGGAAAACGCTGATGACCAGGAGAGCGCCTGTGCGCTAACACTGAGCAGGAGAGCGCCTGTGCGCTAACACTGAGCAGGAGAGCGCCTGTGCGCTAACACTGAGCAGGAGAGAACACTGCAGAAAGGCGCGCAGGGGAACCCTGACACGCAAGGGAAGCACCCCCGTGGGAGGCAACCCTTTCGAAGGGACCGTTGTCCGTCGGAAGACGAGGCCAGACTGCTGTCCATCTGCACCAGGGGCGGAAGGTCAAGAAGTTGTTGGAGATCGATCCCCGGAGAGATCTAAAGAGGAAGGAGCTGCAGGCTGCAAACGAAGATTCAAAAAGGTGCCTCTTAGCACCCTTATAGGGAGATGGGAGGCCCTTACGACGTAGCGGACGGTGAGCTTTACGGCGAAGGCAACCAACAGCAACAACAGCAGAAGAGTCCTCCAAAGAGGAGTCTCTATGAGTACTCTCTCGCGAACGAAAGAGAAACACTTCGTAGAATAGACGGGTCAGCCAGTGACCTAAAAAGAGCAATCCTCCGAAGAGGGGCTCCTGCAGTTGCTCAGTCCCTTGAGCATAACTGCAGGTGCGACCGCTCAGCACCAAGAGCATAGTCGCACGAAAAAAAGGCAAGAAAAGAACCCCCCAAAGGGGAAAAACTCAAGCCTGGACAGGAAAACTTCCCTCGAAAGGAAAGTACCCCACCCAAGGAGGCGAGCCTCCTGAGTGTTCTAAAATGAACTGGAGAGCTGTTAATCGTCACGGGAGTACTTCCAGGAGAAGGAGACAT
The DNA here is from genome assembly GCF_036898095.1 of Palaemon carinicauda. Lineage (NCBI taxonomy): Eukaryota > Metazoa > Arthropoda > Malacostraca > Decapoda > Palaemonidae > Palaemon > Palaemon carinicauda. Next base: position 10,869,760 of record NC_090736.1, on the reverse strand, counting down.
GCCCCTGATGAAGGTCTATAGGGGAAGCAGCAACAGCCGAATCCCCAGACCCCAACAAGACAGCTCACTCCGTCGTCACATTACAGAAACGAACTAGATCGGTAACTGTGAAAAATAAAAACAAAAATCATTAGTTAACATTCATTCCCCCGGGAAGGCTCCGAAGAGGAATCCTGAGGGAAAGGAACACAAGAATTACACAACAGGCACGTGCCCTCACAACCATTTACACTCACGGAAGGAGAGCTGTAACCAAAACAGAATTATAACAATTATAATTATGTAACTATGTAATTATGTAATTTAAAAATGAATGAACACTATAGAAAGAATGAAACCCCCGAAAGAAATCGTTCTACAAAGCTGAAAAATCAACAAATACAATTAGATTCATAAACTAATTGAGACAAAACGTACGGCGTAGCAACCCCACCCATACGGGAAGGAAGCTACTCAGACGTAGTAAAAGTAACATAGTAAAAGGGTGAACGACCTCAAGAGAGAGAGAGAGAAAGACAGTAGTCAAACTCGATCGCGACCCATGAAATTACACCATGGTGGCCTAACTGCCGAGGGCTCCACGGAGATATCGTACACTACACACACAAGCACAAACTCTGAAAAGGAAACTTACTGATTTCTATACTCAAATATATACATAAACACAAAAAAATGTTTGCATATATATTGAGTAAAAGAAAAGTAAGTGATTAAGTAAAGACAAAACAAACAATGGCTGCCAAGCGAGGACAAAAACAGAGACGTCTGTCCATTGTCCGAGCCAAAAGTGAAGTGAAGCAGTTCACCGGTGTGTGAGGGGGGGGAGGGGTAGCTAGCTTCCACTCCCCTACCCCCCTGCTAACTAGCGCGGGGGTAATACACCCTCGTTAAATTCTAATGGCTCGCCATTTCAGCTACGCTAAAAGGCAAACCCAATGTAAATAGCGTGGTTTGTATTTCGGTTACAGACCAAAATAAATTTAGTAAAAAGGTAGGATGATCAACTAAAGATTTAATTCATCATCCCTTCCTTCAGATACATATCCAATTATATGAATTTACATTAGGTACAATATATTATTTCACAATTTACTGAGATAACAAAAAGCAATAGGAATAGACGATAAACTACCAGACAAATGGAGATAAAGTATTTAAAAACAAAAAATTAGATTATCGTGAAACATTTCAGCATTACAGGTATACAGTCATGATCTGTCAAGAAATAAATTGCATTCATTGCAGTCCAAAATCAATTTAAAAGAATACAAAACTTATTGATTTTGGACTACAGGTATTACAGGATAATAAAAATTTATTAAATCTATTATAACTGTCAAGGTCAATTTACAGTGCAACAATTGATGCGACAATTACAGAAACCGTGACTAAATGAATATTTCCTCACACCATGTGTCCCATTCTCCAGTCTTTTATCTACCCCAATGTGGGAGCCAAAACATGACTAATTAAAAAAGGGTAATTATTATCAAAACTTCCTTTAAAAACTGTACAAAGATTAATTCAGTGGGAGATTTATAGTTATTCTTTTGAGTATCAAAATTCTGTCTCTGGACATGCGCCGGGATTCAGCAATCGGCTGGCGAGCCATATTAATTTCTCGCAGCACCAGAGACAGGCTAAGCTGGCGACTCCAGGTACAAGCTGGGTGTCTTTAATTGATCGATAACCTCGCATAACAGTTGGTATTTTCGGGTGATCAAAATTCTTTTAGGTAAACCAGAGACAGAATCCGCAGACTCAGAAGAGGACAATAAAAATCCCGAAAAATCAGGCGATGACTCAGGGCCAAGTTGTGTTTTGGGCGACCCAAACAGTGTTGTAGCGTTCAGGTTAGATACACCTGACTGTGCCACTTCAGCCTCGAGCTCTGACCGGTGTTTTCATCTACCATCCGAATGTTGGAAAGGGTTTGAATTCTGAGGTGACTCAGGAATGGTGGATGGTTCCCTCTCTGTAGTATTCATCTGGTCAGTGAGGCGAGGTCTCCACTTCAGGACTTGAGGCTGAACTAGAGGTAGGTCAAGAATAGGACCTTTTGACCTAGTCCATGGGTGACTAAATCCACTAGAGGTGGGATCTTCAGGCGACAGACGGTCGTCACAATCGGGTGACAAAAGGCCGAGAAAGTCATAATCAGGAGGAATAGACACTGCCGATTCGAAAACAGGGCTTTCTAAAGTAGAAGGTCTTGACCAATCTGGACTAGTTCTCTTGGAACCAAGAGAAATTAGTTCCTATAATGGAATACTGGAAACTTCCTAGAATTCCCAACTCCCTGGAGGATGCAGGACACCTTCCTCTTGGAAAGAAGCAGCTAAAAACTGGAGCGTTGGATATTCAGGCACAGGAGAGTGAACCACCAATTCGGGAGACAAAATTGGGGTTTCACACATTTCAGTGGGGCTGTTCTCCCACAGTTGGAAGATCAAGCAATCTCGAAACGATTCAGGCTTTAATACAGGAGTCTCATCAATTTTCTGGAGGATATAACCAAGCATCTAGTGCTTTATTCTCTTGTAAGTTCTAGCTGGCTTAAGAATGGGCTTAGACTGAGTAATAGCTCTAGTAGGACAGTGACTTTTCCTCTGTCGTCGGGACTTGTTACAATCTTGGGACAAAAGGTAGGACGCCACTACTGCAGCCACCCCATAGGAGTAGCCATCACTACAAGAACCAGAACTTTCAGAGACTTCAGAGGAAGTTTGACTATCCTCCACGATTCCTGGACTATTCAGAGTCTCTGTTACAGGATCAGGACACTTCGGATACCAGAGAAAGTGCCTCCTAAGATAAACTGGAGGTTCAAACCAGGCTTTTAACTGGATATGGTGAGCTCTTACCAGTTCACCATCAGGCAGTTTCTGCAGCCCATAGGTGACCTTATTCTCGTGTACCTTAGTAATACGAAATACCCCCTCAAACCTAGGGATGAGCTTGTTCGTCAGGAGGTGTCCCAACAGATTCACCTTCTTAAGCACCAGAGAGCCCTCTTTAAACGGTTTGTACCGAGGATGTCCTTCAGCCCATGGGTCTCTCGTTTTTGCTGACAGCAATGGGGTACTATCAACATCATGAGCACCCTTCAGTATGTTTTCAGCTGGAGTACAGCCAATCTCAGTGGGGTGGGAATGGTTGTAGCTGAGAACTGCCCGGGATAAGTACTGGTCCCATTTCCGAGATTCCCCTCTTAGTAACTCACCAATGGTACAATTAACTCGCTCCACTGCACCATTAATAGAGGGTTTATACAGAGTTGTTTTCACATGTACAACATTGTTCCGCTCCAACAATTCAGTAAATTCCTGGGAAATAAACTCAGAGCCGTTATCAGTCAATATCCGGGCTGGAACACGAGGAATAATAGGAAAAACATTGGTCTTTAAGCGCCTGGCATATCGTACTGCTCTCCTTATTCCTTATGGGCACTGCTGTCACCCAATTGGAATAATGGTCGACTACCATCAGACAACCAATAAAACCAGTACTGGTTATTAGGAGACTCACAAGGTCCATAGCAACCAATTCAAAAGGAGAAGAGGTCACTATTTTCAAGGTTGGCGGGGCAACCACCTCCCTTGAGACCTTACAAGTCTGACATTCCCAACATGTCCGGTACATATCTCTGATTACATTAATCAAAGATCTGTGCCAGACGAGTCGACGGAGCATTGCAATCATTTTTCCGATCCCCCAGTGAGCATTCTGGAGGTGTGTCTCGGCAACGTGGTCAATCAGGCTATTGAAGGTGACTACTGGAACTAGTGATTCGTCTGGGTTCCGCTTCACTAGCAAACCCTGGTGTACTTCCAGGTCCGACCAACATCTCCTATAGGGTAGATAGGAGTGTGAAACTCTGGATGCAGGAACCCCAGAGTAGATCATCTTAATGACAGATTGACTATGACGATGAGCTCCTTGGATCTTGCACACCTGACTAAAAGACAGAAGAGCATTCTGTATCAACAAGAGCACAAAATAATGTCTCCTGCATCATTACTATACCTACTGCCGAGTGTTGAGACACATGGGTACAACTGGACTGACAAGGTCAGATCATAGGCTTATTCCGGCCATATTGTTTAGCCATATCACTCACATGCACACTGCTCTCATGTTTTTCTATAATTTCTTGCTTCAATTCTAATGAAAGAATTGCCTTCTTCCTTTTCTCACCACTACCTGTACGTACTGAAACTTAGCTTCTTAGGCACCATGATTATAGGTAAAATCAAAAAGGAAATGTGAGAAAAGGAAGAAAATAAGCACTGTTAATAGCAGACCAAACAGAGGACAACCACACAATACACACAAGAACAGAGAACAGAGCACTCGACGCTCAATGGCGTCCCTCTTACGTGCTGCCGTCCACCGGCGTAAACAAGATCTACATCGGATGTTGGAGCATTACTTTGGGTGTCGAGACAAAAATTTGATGGAATTTTACTTAGGATGTTGGAACAATCGTATGTAGAGGTTCCACTGTATATCAGTTTTTTTATCAAATAACTTGAATTTTTTTATATGATGATGGTATCATATATGTCGAAAACATCTTTAGAAATTGTGTTTTGAATAATTAGAAAAAAAAAATTCATGGTATGGCAGATGGTCCCCACAAGTCCTTCAACACTTTTGTTCTTGGCTCTGTGTCATCAAGCCATTTCCCATATGGGACAGGAAGCATTTTGTCTATGATAACATATTAGATGTAAGTCGGGATAAAAGGTAGAATGACGGGCTCTTCTGCCTATTCTTTCCTTCCGTTACTTGGGGGTGAAGCTTTTGTACCGTTAATATTGGTAAGCTACTTTCCTGAACATTATTGTTAGACTAGATCTGCAAATAGTAGTTCTCCCCATCCTCCCTTTACAAGGGGGGGGGGGGAGGATGGTGAAATGAATTCCTATCCTTGGACTTACACCAGGTATTTATTTCCATAGTGCATATTTGCTTTGGGGAGGAAAGATTCTTTCATTGACCAGATACCAGATATCCATCAAGTACTATCTAGGCCCTATCAACCGACAAATCTGTACAATGGGGCCATCTTCTTTACTTTTGTACAGTGACCAAGGAGACAGGCCTTCCAGGTTAGTGGAGGAACCAACCAATTCGGTTGTAGGGGGACTTCCTACTCACCAATAAGTAAGTTCCCTATTTTAAAGGAGGAAAAGTTTGAATGCCCAAAGGACCAAAATTTAAGAGTAATTTCTAATTTTCCTAGAATACCAGCCCGAGTCTTAATTTTAAACTTTCCAACTCAACCAGCCCTCTAAGGTCAAAAGCGTTGAGTCTTTGATAGATGGGTGGATGGGGCTATTCGTATGCACTCACCACCTGTCGCTAACTACGTTGTTATGGATTACAATGGCCTTTCTGTCTCTGCAGAAAATATTCCATATTTTAAAGGTCATAGGTTTGTATAGCTAGGAAAAATGACAAATTTGATGAAATTTGTATTTTTCCTAATGATGCAAATCTTAAGCTCTTTATTAGGAAATATACTTTTGGCAAAGCTGGAAGACTTGATTATAAAACTAAAATTTTAGCGAGGTATAACTACCCCACCACTGGTACTACCTGCTACCCTGCTCACACACACACACACACACACCAGTGTTCTATCTTCACTTTTAATTGCAGGCAGGACTTGGAGGGGAATAGGTGTTGGTGGGATAAATTTGTATAAAGAACTCAAGGTTTTTATCATAAGAAAAAATACAAATTTCTTTAGAATCTGTTTCGTCACTAATACAAACACTTTCGCTCTTTATTAGGGAAAACTCGCCCTAAGGTGGGTGGAAGTCCTAACCAATTTGCCAGTTTTTGACCCAGGATGCTCCTCCTTGGTACACACTATCTTGTAGAGAAATCACTCAGACACCTCGCTAAACTAACGTGTATGTGTACGCATTAACGGCCTTAGCAACCCATGTGATTGTGTGATAACTTAGCACTGTAACTTCTCCTGGTAAGAATTCTTAGAGTCCTAGGAATTCCTTGAACAAACCAATGGATTGCCAAATTCCCACCTCCCTAGGGGAAATGGAGACAATATATATACAGTATTAGCTTATATTAGATTACACAAGGGAAATGGTCAAACCTACTGACAGCAGAGGCCAGCTTGCAGTGTGCCGTAGGTGCTGTACCTCAAGAAAGGGGAAGATGAAGGCAAGAAGATGTCAGTCACTCTTATCATTTATCCCAGTTTTAATGCTTGGTAATGTCTGCCCTCCACCATCTGCTACTTGTCCCTTATAGAGCTTGAGGTGTTTAAACCATTTGTTTTACAGCCATCACAAATCCGATGGAGAACTTCTTTATAATCTGGGGGTGTTACATCTTGCAGGTAATGGACGGTGAAGGTCATCCGACTCTTCCAACCACCCACCTGAAAAACCTGCACCACAGAGTAGTTTCTCTTGAATGCTTAGGGACATACTAATGCCCCTAGCATCGTGAGCTCTAGGTTTCTACGTCCGCAAAGGAGAAACAGGATTCAAGTCCAGGTCTCTGATCTTGCGAATCCATGCTGAGATGTATTTATTACGATTCTCCTTTTGACCTTCTCCGTGCTGATAAATTATCTGCACACTCGGAGACAGGGTCCTGAAGTAGCATCTCCTCGGAAGGGAAACGTCATAGGAAAGACCATGAAGTTCGCTTATTCTCTTGGCCAAGGCCAGATCTACCAGGAAGACTGTTTTAAGAGTCAGGTGAAGGCTGAGGACTGGTAAGCTCAAAACTTCGTATGAGGAAAGACAATTCCAAAGATGAGGAAATATTAACTCCTTTCAGTCTAAAGGCAAGAGTCAAGGCTGAGCGATAGCTTTTCACCACTGAGACCGAGAGGAGCTTTTCCCCCTTAAGGTACAGGAGAAACTCCACTATCACGGAGGTAGTGGTGTCGAGAGGAGAGATGCTCCTTCCACGATACCAGCCTCAGAAGATTGCCCACTTTGCCTGAAATGCTGCAGATGAAGATTCCCTGAGGTACCTAGACATCCTTTTTGCAACAGAGCCTCTCTTCATGAGGAGAGGCTGGATAACCTCCAGGGATGAAGACAGAGGGACTCTACAGCATTGTGGTAAATCTTTACGTGTGGCTGAGTAGGTCATGACATGGAGGGAGTTTTCTTGGGACCTCTTTGAGTAGGTGTAGAAGGTCTGAAACGCATCTGTGGGGTGCCATAGAGGAGCTATGAAGGTCGTTGGTAGGTTGTTCGATGCTGTTACCTTGTAGAGTAATGTTCTCACTAGGCAAAATGGGGGTAAATTGTAGACATCTATGTTGTCCCATAGTTGTTGAAAAGCATCTAGCCAAAGTGCTCGGAGATCCAGTACTGGTGAACAGTACTTCGAAAGCTTGTTGTTCAGAGGCATCGCAGACAGGTCTACTGTTGGCAAACCCCACAAAGTTTGGACTCTGTTGGGTACCTGATTATCCAAAGACCATTTGGAGTCAACTATCTGAGTCACTCTGCTCAGATTGTCCACGAGAACATTTTTCTTGCCCGGAATGATAGGGCACTGAGTTGTCAGCTAGTTGGCATAGGTGCTATGGAGGCACCTCTTTGTTCGTTTACATACACCACTTCCTGGGTGTTGTCGCTCATCAACACCAGGGAGTGTCTTGCTAGACCTGCTGGAGAGCTAGAAAGGCCAACCTCATGGGAGGTTTATGTGGCGATGTTGCTTGGACTCAGACCAGAGTCCGTAGGCTGTGTGATACAACCTGCGAGGCGGCCCCCTTTTCTTTTGATTCACCAGTGAAGAGCATCAATTCTGAGGGAGAAGAATGAAGATCTACCCCCTTTGAGGCAGTTGGTATTTGATGCCCACAACTTCTGGTTTCTTTTTGGTCATGTTGAAGGTCTGATGGGTCCTTACTGGACCCAACTGGATTTCAGCTCCCACTGAAGAAACCATATGCGTAGTCATCTACTGGTCACCAGGCACTCCAAGGAGGATAGATGGCCTATTAAATGGAGTCACTGTGCTGGTAGCGAGACAGGTAGCAAGAAGGGGCTTACCACCTTCTTCAGTCTCTGTATTCTGCTCTCTTACAGAAAGACCTGCCTAGTCTGGTGACTAGTATCATTCCTAGGTATAGCAGTTTGTGTTGGCTTCAGGGATGACTTCCAGAGACTTGCCACAATCCCCAGATTGCGGCAAAACTCGAAAAGTCTGTCTTGGTGTTGGAAAAATAGCCAGTCGTCCAAGGATCTTAACAGACGTATGCCATTCTTGTGGGGTCAGGTTGACACCAAGGAGAAATCCCTTGTGAAAACCTGAGGTGCTTTGGTTTTGTCAATCATCTAGGATGATTCTTAACAGTGGTGTGTCAATTGTCTAGGATGATTCTTAACAGTGGTGGAACTGCAACACACCCTATTTTCTTTTGTTATCGATAACAATATAATTATTTTTTCTTTAATTCTTTCTTTATACTCTTACAATATATAATCCTTAAGCTTAATATCAGTATCCATCTTTGTTTATGGAAAAAAAAAAATCTTTGTATGGAAGTTCCAGTTGTGTGGTGTTTGGCTGTTGTGCGCATGCGCACAAAGGGAGCTACACGTGGCCAAGGGGGAAAGCACTGTTGCTCCTGCAGTGCCGAGACTGCCATCCTTAGGGTGTTGGTAGTTTATTTTTTTTACTCCATGTGTTATGTGCTAGAATACTGTGTACCATATACTTGAATGTGATAAAGTGTAGAATTAGATTATTTTACTTTCAGCTATTCTATTTTATTCCTTTTTTAGTTCTTTTAAATGTTTTTTCGGTTCGCTTAAAAATTTCCATGGCTAATCAGAGGCTGGATGCTAAATTTCAACATTAAACAATAACAACTTTTTAACGAGCACTATGAATTTTGGAAGGTGAAATCTACTTAGTTATCATTCAGAGATAAGAAAGAAAGTTATTGATCTTTTTACACAATTTCAAACAAGAATGGATTTCATTTTTTATGAATGGCTCAAGCTTGAACAGTAACAAATTAGGTTATAGTAAGTAAAAATGTTTGATTTTGTACTTTTAGGAATCTATCCATCTTCTTAATATAGTTTCTCATGTCAGATTGTTTCTTTTTACACAATATTAAAACAAAGGCTACAAATTTTCTAGAGCAGCACCTCCCCTAATTATAGCTATAAGCTGCCACTGATTCTTAAATACAATGTACTTCCTTGAAGATAGATGGACTAGAACCTGGAAGTAAGCATCTTTTAAATCCAGTGTTATTATGAAGTCCTTGAGTCTGACTGCCTGTCTGACTGTGTCTTCCATATCCATCCTGAACGAAATTTGTTGAACAAACTTGTTCAAGGAGGAGAGGTTGATGTCTGGTCTCCAGCCTCCAGACGCCTTCTTTACAAGGAGTCGACTGTAGAAGCCTGGAGACCCCTATTATCGAGAGTGCTCTCCTTTCCTGACGAACAGGATAGGTCACAAGGGGGCATTCCTTTTCTTGTGATCATGTGAAGTAATAACGCACTCATTCGTTGTTGATTTAAGGCCTGAGTTTGGATGTTTATGCAACTGCCGTAGATTGCCGTTGGCTAGGAGAAGGTCTTCTATGTGCCTCAACCGGTGAATGGGTACACGACAGTGCGTATATCTCGCTGGACTGCGGTCTACTCTGCTATGAGGATCACGAGCTGGCATTAAGGAACATGCTGATTCATGAGGATCATAGTCAGTACTCCCACATGTGTTTGGTAAGCAGGCCTGTTCTATGCAGCATTAGGATTCATTACAGGGACTGGAAGAGTCATGCTGGCTGAAGAGAGATAAGTTTGCCGAACTCGACGGCAAGGTATTGCAATTACACCCACCCTACATGGTACCTCGCTGTCTCATTCCAACGAAGCTTGCTCCGGTGGGCTAGAGAGGGTCATGGATGAATCCAAGATTATTTTTGTTGTCCCCGCATGGAGGAGACCTCTCAGAGGAAGACCAAAGTCGCGATCAAGAAAGGTTTAATCGCTCATGAAGGGCAGAGGCAAGGGATAGTGACATTGCCCTAGCAAGCAGGACAAGGCCTTAGAGACTGACCATATATCATATGATCAGCGCCCAAGCCCCCTCCACTCCCAAAATAGGACCAGGGAGGGCCAGGCAATGGCTGCTGATGACTCTGCACATAGACCTATAGGCTTTCCCAAACCCCCCCAATCTTAACTCACCAGGATGGTAAGGTTGCAGACACTAAAGGAACTAACAAGTTTGAGCAGGATTTGAACCCCTATCTAGTGATCACCAGACAGAGACGTTACCAATTAGGTCACAAAAACCTTATGAGGGGCAGCTCGATGCTTCAGACTTTGCAAACCCTCTGCAGGCTGAGTCTTCTCAGGTTGAGTGAGAGCATTGTCGTCAGTGTGCTGAATAGCAAGATTGAGGACAAACTCAGGGGTGGCCACATTTAGTCTTCCTGATGGAGAACTCTGAAGAGTGCTAGAGTAAGATGCTTATACACAAATACCGGTGACAACCCCTGAGGAGTTTTGTCTAACAAGGCTCGATCTACAATTCTATATTTATAACTTCCTCAGGTATATAGGCGAGCGTGCATGGGCAACCAATGTAGCTCATGTCTTCCATTTACTATTTATTTTGGTGTCAACTTGTTGGGTAACTATGTAACAAAACAAGTGACTTAAATGGTTAAAAATAGGAAGAGGAGGCGACTAATCGCCATCATCCAAGACACAGTACTACATTAGCGCTAGTTAGGCAAATGTTAGCACATGTCGAACGTTCGCGAGCTCTGACTAGAACAGTTGTATCGATGTTGAAGATCGAGCATCTGCAGTTGCAGGTAATATAAATTTCTGTGCATAGTTACAGCTTACTCAAAGAGAGAAGATGAAGTTATAGTAAGATTTGCATAGAGCGATTTGCGCTGATCTCATTGTACTTGTGTGCTGTACAACATGTACCAAGTGGCTAGTGAGGTACTAAGTGAGTAGGATGGTGAGTGTGCTGTAACCCCTCTACAGTTGGCTAGTGTTGGGTTAGGCGATTAGGTATGAACTCTCTTAATTGTATGTTGAGGCAAGAGGTAGGTTTAGCGCGTAGGTGTTATTGGGCGATGAACTCCCTCAACTGTTCATTGTGACGAGAGATGGTTCTAACTCAACTGTGCAGTAGTGAATCTCATAGATGGTAGCACTCTGAACTCCTCACCCCAAACCTCACTACGAGAAGGGTTAAGCGCGTTAGCACATTAAGCTTGTCATTCTCTTGTCAAAGAACAGAAGTTTCTCTGCCATAATAATCCCGAAGAGATACAACCTACAAGAGGTTTCTCCCTTGTAAGAGATTACCACCCTGTGGTGGTTTGCGGACTGTGGCCAGATATAGTACGCAGACTGCCTTGTGTCCAAATGCCGACCACGCTCCAATGTTCACTACACAAAAAAGGTAAAACGGTGGAAAACCAAAAATCTGCATAACAGTTCAAGAGAACTTGTCACTGGGCACCACCCCTTGATTTTATACTGGGCAAGGGGACCCCACTAGAACCTTACTTCCCTACTATTTATCCTACCTTGAGCTTGCTGAATATACAGGTAGCATAACCACGGATTCATTTCTGGAAAAAATGAGCAGTATGCATGAATAGCTTGAATCTCAGGTTAGATTTTATAAAGGAAACAAATAATACTAAACATATAATGGGTGACTGAAAAGGGGACACAATGGTGTAAGGTACTGGAATGAAATGCTGCCTTCATAAAAACAAGAAAAATATTTATTACTCGGAGCCCTTTTTCAGGATAAAGCCCTATCTGGTTTGTGATGCAAATTTTCTAATTGTTAAAATCAAGACAGAGCCTTTCTGTTTAATCTAGATATTATCAAGTGAAATTTCCTAACATTATGCTACAAACATCTACATGTTAACCCTGGATAGGTACGGTGGGTCGTTCGCGACCCCGAGCGTAAAAAAAAAACAGGTTTTTCTCACGTGACTCACCCCCGTGACTGAATTTGTGGGTGATCGACCTGCAGGAGGTGTCTCCCCTACACGCTCTAGTAGTGTCCAGATGTGCATTGCTGTAGCTGTACTCCTTCCCCGATTTCTGAGACGCGTCGGGGTCGTTCGCGTCCGAGTTTACCCTTCTAAGGTAGTTTGCATAATTATCAAAGTTATTACGTATTATGAAATTGTCGTAGAATGGTGCAACTTGTATAGGTTATCAGTTGTGGAAAGTCTTGGTGGATTGTTTGGCTACCATGTGCATGTTTTTTTTTTTAGTTAAAAGGTCGTTCATCACCACGAGGACCATTTTACCGCGAGTGCCCCTTTTTCATTTTTTTTCATTTTTTTGCCAAGTCATTTTTCCGTAAGATATTGCCAAATAGTGTCGTAAAACTTTTGCTTGTTTAGTGTTGGAAAGTGTGTCTAGATGATCTGGCTACCCATGCATGACTTTGTTTTTGTCAGATACGACGTAGTTATTGGTATATTGGGTATTTAACTGCGGTTACCAATTTCTGTTTTTTTTCAATATTTGTAAAAATTACTACGTAGTAAGGAATTGCCGTATATTATTCATTTTTTTTTCATGTTTATGTGTTAGAAAGTGTGCCTTGATGGTTGGGCTAACACGTGCATGTCTTTTTTTTTATCTGAGATGTCGTATATTAGAATGTCGGGCATTTTACCGCGAGTGTCCCTTTTTCATTTTTTTTCATTTTTTTGCCAAGTCATTTTTCCGTAAGATATTGCGAAATAGTGTCGTAAAACTTTTGCTTTTTTAATGTTGGAAAGTGTGTCTAGATGATCTGGCTACCCATGCGTGATTTTGTTTTGGTCAGATACGACGTAGTTATTGGTATATTGGGTATTTAACTGCGGTTGCCAATTTCTGTTTTTTTTCAATATTTGTAAAAATTTACTACGTAGTAAGGAATTGCCGTATATTATTGATTTTTTTTTTCATGTTTATGTGTTAGAAAGTGTGCCTTGATGGTTGGGCTAACACGTGCATGTCTTTTTTTTTTATCTGAGATGCCGTATATTAGAATGTTGGGCATTTTTCCGCGAGTGCCCCTTTTTATTTGTTTTGCATTTTTTTGCTTAGTCATGTTACCGTAAGGAATTGGCAAGTAGTGTCGCAAAACTTATATTTTTATAGTGTTGGAAAGTGTTTCTAGATGATCTGGCTACCCATGCCTATTTTTTTTTAGCCAGATATGGCGTATATATAAGTATGTGTTCGATTTTCCTGTGACTGCCATTTTTTCGTTTTTTTCCCATTTCTTTCAAAATTACTACGTACTAAGGAACTATCACAGAGTAATATTTCATTTATATGTTTATTTGTCGGAAAATATGCCTTGATGGTTTGCCTAGCACGTGGCTGAAATTTTTTTTTTCTGAAATGCCGTATATTAGAATGGCCATTTTTCCACGAGTGCCCCTTTTTATTTGTTTTGCATTTTTTTGCTTAGTCATGTTACCGTAAGGAATTGGCAAGTAGTGTCGCAAAACTTATAATTTTATAGTGTTGGAAAGTGTTTCTAGATGATCTGGCTACCCATGCCTATTTTTTTTTAGCCAGATATGGCGTATATATAGGTATGTGTTCGATTTTCCTGTGATTGCCATTTTTTCGTTTTTTCCCATTTCTTTCAAAATTACTACGTACTAAGGAACTATCACAGAGTAATTATTCATTTAGATGTTTATTTGTCGGAAAATGTGCCTTGATGGTTTGCCTAGCACGTGGCTGAATTTTTTTTTTCTGAAATGCCGTATATTAGAATGTTAGCCATTTTTCCGCAAGTGCCCCTTTTTATTTGTTTTGCATTTTTTTGCTTAGTCATGTTACCGTAAGGAATTGGCAAGTAGTGTCGCAAAACTTATATTTTTATAGTGTTGGAAAGTGTTTCTAGATGATCTGACTACCCATGCCTATATTTTTTTTAGCCAGATATGGCGTATATATAGGTATGTGTTCGATTTTCCGGTGATTGCCATTTTTTCGTTTTTTCCCAATTCTTTCAAAATTACTACGTACTAAGGAACTATCACAGAGTAATGATTCCTCTAGATGTTTATTTGTCGGAAAATTTTGTTTACTTTTTTTTTGATTGAATATCATCAAATTTTTTTAGCTAAAATATTGTTTTACATTTTTTTTTTCGATTTTATTTCCCTTCAAAAAAATTTTTTTGGGTCAGAATTTTAATTTTATAGTCGTAAAATAATCGACAATTATCCAGCAACCCACCATACATTTTTTATGCATATCCAATAATAATTAGATTAGTAAATAACACCTTGAAATTGACATACCCTTCCTACATTTCAAGTGGCAGATTAGGGAGTCTGAGTCAGTGTGGTTGGCGGCCATTTTGTGGACATATCCGAAGCGTAAGCTGCCCTATCTATATATATTCTTGTTCCCTATAGAATTTGTGATATTTTGGTATATTTTTACCTGCATAAATATCATATTATATATTAAATATATGTATTTTTTTACGAAATTTCTAAGTACTCAAAAAATTACCTTTAGATATGGCCCCTGATATAAATGTAATTTACAAAATAATGAAGATTTTTTTACATATTTCTATTTTAGGATAACATATGTTTATTCCCTAAAAAAATTAGCCACTTCCTATTTCATTTGGGTACCCAAAAAAATTCATGAAATTTGGACAAATTTTTTTGGCCAAAAAAAGTTACCCTTTTTTTCTCATTTCAGATCTTCACCTCCATGGGTCTGACTTCATCCAAAATACATCAAGATGTGTCCTAAACATTCAAGAATCAATTCCTAAAAGGATTTGTGTATATATGTATAAACTTTTTTTTTATGAATTTTTACGTCAGGTCTTTTTTTTTCTACTTAATTTTTTAAAATATTTATAATAAATAGTTTTTCTGCAGATGAGTAGTAATAATCTTTACAGTTGTTTTAAGCATTCATTGAAGTTTTTTTTGGCAAAAGAAAAAAGGAGGTTACTGCAAAAACTGATTTTTCAAGAATTTTTTTTGGCGTCGGGGTCGTTCGCGTCCGAGTATACCCTTAAAGGGGTGTCCGAGGACCGTACCTATCCAGGGTTAATAGTACAAAATAAATGCCATCATTTGTACGTTGTTGTTCACAATTCATGCTACAAACATCTACATGTTATAGTACAAAATAAATGCCACCACGTGCATGTTGCTGTTCACAATTTATGCTACAAACATCTACATGTTATAATACAAAATAAATGCCATCATGTACGTTGCTGTTCACAATTTACGCTACAAACATCTTTAAGGAATGTCTAAATTTGTTTCACTTCAGGGTTGATGAGAATCTATTCAGTACTGAATCACTATAATGTATCTAGTTCACAGTAGTTTATAACATTCAGAATGTTCACGTCACTCCTGGGTTAACAGGATACCCAAAGTATATCTGATATACACACAGTCCCGCAGTCCACTGACTGGGCTATTTCACAGCAGTTCAGGTCAAATCCCTCACACTTGAGAATTTCTGTCACCATAAATGTATGAAGTGTTTTTTTTTTTTCTTTTCTTGATAAAAAACCTATTCTTGTACAGTACAGTACTTCTATTGTCTCCAACTCTGGTTTCCACTTCAGACCCTACAGGGTGTAGGATGTGCTGTAAAAAAATAACGTAATTAGACAAGGTTGAAGGACCAAGATATAACAGCTTAATATTCTAATACAAATACAATAAAATGAAAAAATAAAAAATAATTAGTATTTTTTCTTAACTATAATATTCATTTCTGGGTCGACCTGTGACGGCCGGTGAAAAGGTCCTTCTTTACATTTTTTTTATATAAATCTTCCAAATATACCGGAGAAAGATAAAAGCATGGAATGCAGAGGTTACTACCCTCGCGCGAGCACCTTGTGGGTGTCGTGTATACATCAGGGGCGTGTGAAAACCACTATTCACAGGCTGTCTTCCATTTAGATAATTCCTTCATCAAAGGGAAGGGCCGTAACAAAAGCCCTAGAAACCACACTTGGACCACGCCACCGACACCTAAACCGAACGCCCTCTAGGACATCCTTCTGTTTTGGACTTGCTCGCGTAGTTGTGTTGTTTGTGCTCTCGGTGTTTTTTCCCGTGTTTGGCGTTAATTCATCATGACTGACGCTGCTACTTCACCTTTACCAATGTTAAGTACCATAGTTTGTTTTGACAGCTTTTTTCAGTACCGGGCATTTGTTCTCTTTACAGTAATGTGGATTTTAATTTTGGGAGCGGCTTGGCCTTCCTCAGTGTTGGGGCATCACAGGTCTCTCTCCAGAAATAGATTTTTCCTTCGTCAAAATCCCTTTATTCCACAACCCATAAGGTACAAATCCTAAGGGATCTGGCCTTCTGAAGATGTCGGCAATAACCCATAAGAGTTAAGGTCTACGTAGCTCAATGACGAAAACCGGCGACTGCAAGCATTCCTGTGGCAGTTAATGAGACTTGTTTTGTATCCCCAGGGTACAGAAGGAAATCGGTCTCTCCCGCTGAGGGGAAGGCGACCCCTCCTCTTTGGTGCTGTCGGCAATTCTCCCTGCTAGCGGAAAGATTGCTGGATAGTGGTTGGTGGAGGGTAACTCTCGGAAGGGAAAGATGCCAATACTTGGTGGAGGATAAGTTTCCCTCATAAGGCGAAGCAGTCCACCACCTGTAAGCGGACCTCCGAGTAGTGTTCTCTGCTTCCCATCAGTAAGCTGAGCTCAAGTTGAAGGCAGACATCAAGAGCTACCTTTGACGTTAAAATTGCTTCCATTCAAGCAGTTACCCTCCTACTCCAACATTAGGAGGAATGAGGGAGACCCAAATGAGGGCTGCCACTAAGGGCAAGAGAAACTGTTGGTTACCTCCAGATTTTGGGAAAGGATAACCAAGGTTAATCCTTAACTGCAGGCCATTGAAGTTACTGGGTCACTCTCCAACTCCAGCATCAGGAGGAACAAGGGAGACCACGCCTATTCTTGTAGACTCGACGAACCATTACCTACTGGGAAGACCCGAAAGCCCCAAGGAAGGTAAGAAGCTTGCGGCAATGGGAGAGATTCCCCTGGTTGATGATGCCACTGCTTCCAAAGGAAACCCTCTTAATGAGAAAATGCCTTGATGAGGTCATTGAGCTTCAGCACGGCATTTCATTCCCATGCTGTAACTTGATGACGGGCAAGAGGGCTCTCGAACTTGGGGAAATTACTCCCCAAGTTCGAATCTAAATTTCTCTCCCTTTCCTCTATTCCTTCTGCTCAATATTTCTTCGACCTTCTCCTAATTTTATCAACTTTCTTTTGTCTTGCTGTCCTAACTCTGAGTATTATTTCTCTTAAGTTATATATATATGTAGATGTATGCATATATATATATATATATATATATATATATATATATATATATATATATATATATATATATATATATATATATATTTTATTTGTTCATTTATTTATTTATCTATTTAGTTTTATTTTATTTAAATGGCGTGGATATTTCCACATTCGTTATTACTGCCTGCTTAGATGAATGGGAGAAGGGATCACGGTTGGGAGGTATTTGCATTCAAAGCTATATATGAGAGTATTGGATGATCTCAGCCATCCTAAAGATGGTTTGGACCTTTTTGGCAGAACTACTCTCAAGGGTTGGGTCATCGGAATCCAGGGGGGTCCAATCCTTGAGGTGGGACTCTTGGCTTTTGGCCGGAAGCCCATCATTACAGATATGGGGAGGATGATTCCATATATCCTTGGTTTCAGTCCTAACAGGCGGGTTTAGCTTACACCTGTGCCTCTATATTTGTTTTGATGCTATCCTTTGGGTAGGGTATGGAGTGGACCATCTGGGAAGTATACTCTCATTGTGCCGATAGTGGAGAATGCAAATTTACTTTCCAACATATGATACTTTCTTAAAATTCTCAAGCAGGTAAACCAACGAAAAACAAAAAATCCCACCCTTAACTATGGACCCTTCAAATACTGACTCCCCATCCCCTGGATGTGCTGACTCCCCCCCCCCCCCCCCCCCCCCCCCCGGCACTGTTGACGACCTCTGATGATGTGATAAGGGAAAGTTTTGTTGATGACCTCGGAACGGGAAAGGACCATTCTCCTGATATTTCAAAATCGAGTAATTTGGGTAACACTAGGAAATTTCGAATCCTTCATGTTACCTAAATTTCAATAGAGACAAATTATGATGATCTATGTAAAGCATTTGAATGCTATGGATGCATAAAAGAAATAAGGATGAAACTTGAAGCTGAATCATGGGATTCATGGATATCTTACAGTAGTTATGACGAAGAATTTAGTGCAATAAGTAACTTGAATAATATTAAAATTAATAACTTGAATGTCGCGGCTGCTCTCTGCGGTAAGGTACCAAAAGATTTGGATGTGTATAGGCCTGCCGATTGGTTGGAAAAAGACGCAGATTTAGTTATGCTCTCCAAGAAAAATCCAAAACCACCGATGTGGCTTATAGCTGAATCAAAGGGGGTTACAGGGAATTATTTTAAAATATGCAAATTGATTCAGAAAAAAAGTAGGAACTATTGCACCAGGCGATATATCTCGTTTTGGAAAAAATAGTTTCCTTATCCATGCCAAATCCAGTACACAGTCTGTACTATTGTCCAATATGAAAATAAGTAATGATGACATTAAGTTAGATGTCAAACCTCACCTAAATTTTAGCTACGGAAGGGGCGTAATTTTTAACAGAGATCTTTATGAATTTACAGTGGAGGAGATACTGGCCATGTCTTCCATTAAATGTATGGAAAGTTCACAAAGTCCCAGGTACATCAATGATAATCCTTACGTTCCAGGATGCTGATGTACCTTTTCATATTATTATTGAGAACGAAAGGATTAAAGTAAGACCCTTCAGGCAGAAGCCACTGCAATGTTTCAATTGTTTTAAATTTGGGCGCCCATCTAAAGTTTGCAAAAATGAGATGTGTGGTATTTGCTCCAAATCTTACCATGGAGAATGTGCACTTGGAGCCATGTGTTTAAATTGCAGCTTGAATCATAAATCCACAGACAGGAGCTGCGAGCTATATAAGTTGGAGGAAGCTGCCCTCAATAAATCGAACGTAGAACATATAAGTGTGACCCATGCCAAAGGACTCTTAAATTAATCAAATACATATGCTAAGGCATTAAAATCAAACCAACCTAGCACTGCCAATAGCTCTAAAAAAAGTATACCATCTGATAAAATGTCAAATAACGAGGTAACCATATTACCTCCTGAGGCTTTACCATGGTGTATTACCACTAGGGCATTGCCCATTGCTGTACAGACTTCATCCCCCATTAAAAAAAATAGTACAAACCTCTCTCAGGCCATGTCCTTGCCTGATCTGATGGAGGTTCCACTTAAGACCAACTTACCTGATGCACCTGTTGTGGGAAAGGTGCAAAAACCTCGAATCCCACCATCTATTAATCGTAAAAGAGAGAGACCTCCATCTCTCTCTCCACCCTCCATTAGAAATGTTAAGGTTATTACATCAAATAAATTTGATGTTTTGTCTGTTGATGTTTCTAATGAACCAGAAGATAAACTGAATAAATCAGAAATTCAAGTTGAGGTCCACCATCCACCTCAACAAATAGATAAAAAATATACAAAGAAAAACACAAACGTAAAACCCAACATAACAAGACCACCTCTGAAGAAACCTACAGGTAACAATGTTAGATTAAAAACTGCTAATGGGAAGACCTCGTCCAAGATGTCTTCCAGAAATAATCCATAGTTTTCTCCTCCATTTTGCAATGGAACTGTCAGGGTTTGAGGGCAAAATATGAAGAACTTAAGCTCCTAATTCATGAACATTCCCCCATAATTGTATGTCTACAGGAAAGTATGCTTGATTCTAACACTCCTAGTCCTCGAGAGTATGTTAGCTATAGAACACCATATAATCAACAAGCAGGGAGCCATGGCGGAAGTCTCATGTACATTTGTCGAGATGTTCCCCAAATACCTATGTCTATACGTACAACCCCGCAGGCAGTGGTTGTACAGATTGATATAGGGAGAAAATATACAATATGCTCTCTGTACTTACCTCCAAATGATAATATTTTATATGAGGATTTAGCAGAGGTCATTCAACAACTCCCTCAACCTTTTCTCTTACTGGGAGATATGAATGGTAGACATCCTTTATGGGGTGATGTTTTCGGCAACACAAGGGGCAATATTATCTCATCAATTGTGGAGAATGAAGATGTGGGACTCCTTAATACAGGGGAGCCCACCCACTTCCATGTTCAGACAGGTACCTTGTCATGCATTGACCTTTCAATTGCAAGCTCTAACTGCCTTCTTGATTTTGATTGGAGGACATTAGTGATCATGCACCAATCATTATACTGTAAACACCAACATGGGTCCGCCTTTGCAAAGATCGCCATGATGGAATCTAGACAAGGCAGACTAGGCTAAATTTTCTGAGCTAAGTGAAATCGAAGGGAGAGCAGAACAGTTTGAAAGTATTGATGATGCCATAAACCTACTGAATGGAACTCTCCATACAGCAGGAATCAATTCGATTCCCAAAACCACAGGACTATTCAAAAGACGACCAGTCCCGTGGTGGTCCTCGGAATTAACAGCCTTGCACAGAGTCATCAGAAAATCCCTGACTAGATTGCGTAGACGCCGTACGGATGAAAATTTAATATCATACAAAAAGTGTAGAGCACAGTTCCGTCGTGCCATGAAAGAAGCTAGACGCCAATCTTGGGTGGATTTTGTTTCCTCCATTAATAGTAGAACACCACCATCTTCTGTATGGAGGAAAATAAAAAAGATTGCAGGCAAATTTACCCCGAACCCACCACCAGCGTTGAAAGTGAATGGTCAGTTTGTGACTGAAGGAAATGAAGTTAGCAATGCCCTGGCTGACCATTTTTCAAATGTATCGTGCAAGAGTGTAGCAGCTCCTGGTCACCAGTACAGGAGCATTGAAGAAAAGAAAATTTTAAATTTTGCAACAGGAAGGGAAGTATCGTATAATTCTCGCTTTACTGAAAGAGAACTTGATTCCGCACTCGCTACTTGCAACGATACAGCCCCTTGACCCGATGGAATTCCATATGCAATGGTTAAACATGTACATTTTAATACAAAGTTATTTATTTTAAGTATTATTAATAAAATATGTCATTATCATAGTTACCCAAGTGTTTGGGAACTAGCCATTATTTTAGCCTTTTTAAAACCCGGTAAGGACAAGTTTTTAGCAGCAAGCTATCGACCTATTGCATTGACTTCGTGTTTATGTAAAATCATGGAGAAGATGGTCAATGCAAGGTTGATGTGGTACCTTGAAAAGAAGTGTATTTTATCACCGATTCAATGTGGATTCAGAAAAAGGCACTCAACAACTGATGTGTTGGTAAGACTTTAGTCCTCTATTTGTGAAGCGTTTGCTTCCAAACAGCACCATGTGACAGATATTTTTGACCTTGAAAAGGCATATGATACCACATGGAGATATGGTATACTTAAAACAATTCATGATCTAGGATTAAAAGGAGAACTACCACTATTTGTTCAGTCATTTCTTTCGCATAGAGTTTTTCAAGTGAGAGTGGGGGAAACTCTATCAGAGAGTAAGTGTCAGGAAGAAGGAGTTCCTCAGGGGAGTGTGCTGACTGTAACCCTGCTTGCACTAGCAATTAATGGGATATCCTCAGTCGTTCTCAGAGATGTCCTCTCAACATTATTTGTGGATGATCTCTCAATATCATTTGCTGGCACTAGAATGGCAATGGTTGAGAGAAAAATCCAACTCTCTATTGACAAAATTATCCAGTGGGCTGACATGAATGGATTTAAGTTCTCGACAAGTAAAACCACCATTGTCCATTTTTGTCGTATCCAGAGAGTACATCCAGACCTGGATATATACATTAAAGGTCAACGGATACCATGTGCAAGTGAAGCTAAATTTTTAGGTTTGATATTTGATTGTAGGCTTACTTGGGTTTCTCACTTAAAAGCGTTAAAAGCTAAATGTCTCGAGGCTCTGAATATCTTAAAAGTATTGTCCCATACATCATGGGGGCAGACCGCAATACTATTTTTAAATTATACAAGGGCTTGATTTTTTCCAAAATTAGTTATGGATGTGAAATATACTCTTCAGCCACCCCAAGCCTGTTAAAAATATTAGACTCGATACATCATGCAGGTATTAGATTGTCTACAGGAGCATTTAAAACCTCCCCTATCCCAAGTCTCCTTGTTGATGCTGGAGAGGTACCTTTAGAGAGTTACCTCTAGACCTTTACCGAATATCTTCCATTATTCGGTATTGGTTTAGATTGCAAAGACTCCCCAACTCTTTAGCCTTTCAGACTGCAAGCCTTGTAAGACACGCATCATACTTTTAGTTGCACCCAAAATCTCCTCAACCTTATGGCTTTCGGGTGAAACGATTATTAAACAGTCTGGATATAATTACAAGTAAGGTACTTCCATTCAAGGTATCATCAACGCTTCCATGGAAATTACCAGATATATCTTTTTGTAAATACTTTATTGGAGTTAAGAAGAATATGACTGACCTAGAAGCCAGGTCTCTTTTTATGGAACATGTTGAAGAACATAGTGGATTGACTTTTATATATATTGATGGCTCCAAATCTGATGCTGGCATTGGATTTGGAGTACATAGTAATGGTTTTAATTGTAGAGGTGCACTTCCACTAACAGCTTCCATATTTACTGCCGAACTGTATGGCATACTAACTGCTATTGAGAAAATAGCGTTGGAGAAGGAGGGTAATTTTACAATTTTTAGTGATGCAAGGAGTGTCCTTTAAGCTTTAGAAGTTTTTAATTCTAGCAACCCTCTAGTTTTAAAGATTTTAGAATGGCTTTTTATTATTGGACGGAGAGGTATAACAGTTAGATTTTGTTGAGTTCCAGCACATGTAGGTGTGTCTCGGAATTAGAAGGCAGATTCACTGGCAAAGAATGCTGCATCCAAGTTGCTGCCAAGAAGATAACCCATTCCGTGTAATGATTTCCTACCTAACATCAAGAAATTGCTTTGTAATAAATGGCAACAGCACTGGGATAGTCTAGATGGGAATAAAATGAGAGAGGTAACAAATGCCATATCTCCTTGGAGGTATAACATGATGCCCCGAAAATGGGAGACTTCTCTTTGTTGTCTCTGTATTGGTCACACTCGGTTGACACACGAGTTTCTGCTGAAAGGGCCAACACCAACCCTATTGAGAAGACTGTTTAGTACCTCTAACAGTGAGGCATTTGTTAACCGAATGCCCCAATTATAATAACTTAAGGAATAGATATTTGTTTGAGGCTCGAGGTGAGGGTGGCAGGTTCATCCTCGTCAAGATTCTTGGACATGATGTGTCCTACTATGCAAGTGGCATTTTTAGATTTATTTCAGAAGCAGGTCTTCTGAAAACTATCTAACGTTTATAATGACATCCAACTTTTACGGTTTTAATTGAATAATCTTTAATTTTTTTTTATATATAAACTAAATGATATCGGCGTCAATGACCTTAGATGTCAGGATGCCTGAAAACCTTTAATCAATCAATCAATCAATCTTCCAAAGGAAAGCAACGACGCCCACACCTGCGGATTGTCCGGGGATCAAGTACTCTATTGGTGCGTTAACTTTAGAGCGGCCATCACTCTTAATCGACCTTCCACCAGAGAATGAGCAAGCAGAGGAAGAGAGAAGAGATCGCCAACAGAAAAGAAAGTCAGGGTTTCTTCACCTTTGAGGAAAACCCCAAGAGAAAAGAATACCTTAGACTTCCTCATCACCGCCTACCAATCTCTCAGAGGATGGTTACTCCTGCCACTTGATACCAGGAGAGTCCTACAAGCAGAGAAACTCTGCATGCAGGACTACTACTGAACGAGAAAAGTCACAAGACCAATTTGGTAACGGGGGAGAGAGAACAGAACTTCCCCACTCCGAGCCAAAAGTAAAAGTGACGATAGAACATAGGTGTGTGTGTGTGAGCGTTGTAGTCGGTACTACCCCCTGCCCCGCTAACTAGCGGTGGGGTATTTAAGCATCACTTAAAAGTCTTATGGCTAATCTTCCAGGTTTGCCAAAAGTATATTCCTTAATAAAGAGCGAAAGGATTTGTATTAGTGATGGAACAAATACAAATTACATTTAGAATTTACCATATGTAATAGGTAACCATGCATAAAAATAGGTTTGTATCAAGAAAATACTGTACTGTACTTAATGTCCATCTTCCTTAAGTCATAATTATTGGTGCTAGAGTTTGGCTTATCCTATGTAATTTGAAATTTAATTTAAAAATGTTCTCTTTTAAAGTGATACTATATTAAGTGTAACATTTTGTATCGAGTAAATTTCACAATTTTTAATGGCCATGTGGAAAGACATTATGAAGCAGCTAACCTATAAAAAGATGATTTGAATACACTTTTCTATACAAATATTTGTATATCTATAGAACTGTGATGTCATTAAATGGTATATTTGATTTAAAAGGAGTTATGTATATATATATATATATATATATATATATATATATATATATATATATATATATATATATATATATATATATATATATATATATATATATAGATAGATAGATAGATAGATAGATAGATATGAAAAGAACCCTGTATATATGAGCCATTATTTGTACAAGTGACAAGTTATGTAATATTTCAAAAGTTGTTATATAACCTGAGGCAAGTAATATTGTTATTAGGTTATTTTACTATGAAAAGGGTGAACTTAACTGCTTCATATACTGTAGTACAGGTAGGTTTAGAATTGTTTATAATTGCTTTTTATTCTTTATTTCATTGTTTTACAGAATGAAAAATCTTGGGCCACTTCAGTGGTTCTTGCCTTTTTAGAGATAAAGTACTCAGCCCAAAAGGAAGAATGGATCTTGCTGGCCAATAAATCCCGAATGTTTATCACAAGTTGTGGTGATGATGTACAAACTCTACTGGAGTGTGCCAGAAAAATTTTGTCCGAAAACCAAAATTAGTACTATACATGCTATTGATATTTTACTATAGTAAAAGTCCTTTTAACTGGTACTCAACACATTGGTAAGCCTAATAATTGGAATACACTGGCTAAGATTTTTTATTCATTAAATATTGTTTAGATTTTGTTAGCAATTGCCGATTTAAAATAAATTTATGGGTGTTAATGTTTACGTTATGTTGTAGAGTTATGTTCAATAGTATATATAACCATATAACTATGGTTTACAATGGTAAATATAACATTTCCAAATTGATGTTAATTCATGTCATGCAGAATAATTTCCTTTTAAAAAAAGAAAGCTCCCCAAACAAACTGATTTTCGTATCTTTGAACATGCAAGCAAAAAAAGCGGATCATCTGTGAATGAAGGTACCAGGATTACATTAACCGTTAAGGGTAACAGTCCCCTTCCATTCCATTCATCAGATTATAGCAAACAAATATTGTGTGGTGTAGTGTAATTTTACTTGAAAAAAGTATAAAAAAAAGATAACCAAAGTAGAAAATGAAAAAAATGGAAAATGAGAAAAAAGTTACTATTGTATATTCATGTAATTTTAAGATTTGACAAAATATAAAAAATCAAATTAGAAAATGAGAAAAAAATCTCATTGTATATATGAATGTTTTTACTGTAAGCATCCCAGACAGTAAATGGAAAAAAATTGCTTAAAGCAGTTAAAAAAGGAAACAAAGAATTTTACTTGGCATACTGTAGCTCGAAAGCAGGATTTTGATAAAACTGATCTTTTACTCAACTATATCCAATAACACACATCACATGAAGTAAAAACAGAAAATATACATCTTTCGTACTTTTTACTTATAGGGTACAAGATGGTCAAGACTACAGTCTATGGTTTCAAAATTAGTTTATTAAGGCAAACTACCAGTTTTTTAGTGCTTGCTAAAAGAATCAATTGTGGTTTTATTTGTACTATCATTGTTTTATCAAATAAAGGTATATGGTCTTTAGTAAAAATATTTTTCTCATATCAAGTTTAATGGTATATCTTGGGGTTGTTTCATCCCTGTTGCCTGTGTACAATAGTTTTTTAGTCTAGTTTTGCAGGGTTTCATTAAGCTTAAAATATTATTGACTTTTCTTCCAATTTTTTAGGTAGTTTTTATGCAATTTGGTTTACGTTTTCATAAACCACATACAACTGCTTTTTTATTTTTCTCCAGTTTTAGACATAGTTTTCCCCAATGCCAAACAACTTGAAATACTTTTTTTTAGTGAAAATTTGGGGGCTTGTACAATATGCATTAGTAGGTACACAAGTACAGTATACAGTACTTTTTCGGGCTCAAGCCATGTCGTCCTGATGGAAGTTCCTATAAGTAGCTTCATAAGGGATATATGTACTACAGTGATATTCCCAGAGAATTTTACCTTTAGGTCTCCAGAATTCTAACTCCTGATGCGAGTATCCTTAAATTTTCTCTCAAGGATATCGCATGATATCGGGGATGTATTCTTGACACGCCACATAGCAATCTGCCCCCTGAATAGCGTATACGCTTCGAGGGAAAAAGTGGCAGAATTAGAAGGGGAGCCGTATCAAGGTTACCCTAGTTCCCATACTACTATTGAGTATCACAACAGAGCCATATCCAAGATGGCGGACATTCCTACTTCTGTAGCGATTTCGCACAGTGGTGTTCCCTGTTGATCTGACATTTTCGATTGATTTTCAAGGATTATTATGCAATCTCCAGCTTCTTTCGCCTCTGGAAAGTTGAGTATTGATTCTTTACAATGTGTGTAATTTAGCTCCTGTCTCACAGTGAAATTAGAGTAATTTATTGTGATTAGGAGCTAGGCCTGTTACCGGAGGCGCCATGGGTGCTGTCGTTCGTTAGGCATGTGTTATTTAGTTAGTAGAACGATATTTCCGGTTAAAATAGCATTAATAATTTAATTATGAAAGCTATTTAGGCAATTTATACTTGTAAAGATATTTATATGCATAATTTTCCTTTTTCTATGTCGATCGTATATGTCAGAGTTTCGGTGATTTAGGTAACCGAGATCTCGTCTTGCCTAGGTAACCTAACCTAGGTGATTTAGTATACTTTCGGTATTTCCCCAGTTACCCTTGTGTATTGGTTTATCAATTCAACAGAAATTGATATCTCCTAGAATTATTATATAACTGATACTCGTCTCTAGTAGAGATTTAAGGGTAATCTCTCTTTCCTCTGAGTGTAACCTTAGGCTACAACCCTAGTGGGTCGTGCCTCAAGTCTCATTCAGGCATGATTAGCCTAGGGTTTTTCTGTCTCTTCCCTTAACCGCAGATAGCAGGTTTTGGGATTCGGTCAGAACCTCATAGTATTTAGTCTTGTGCCGACAGTCGGCCGGCAGGGTGAATAGTCATTCCCCTGCCGGCTAGGCTGCCGACATAGGAGGCTAGCCCTCTCTAGGCCGCACCTGAAGTGGTTTTATGATGCCGCCACCTTCTCCCTGTGGTCTAGTAGACTAGTCCTGTGCTCGCAGACCCTAGGCTGAAGAGTAGTTATTCTTCTGAGGCCTAGCATGGCGCCGGCACTGGAACTCTGTTTCTCCCTTGTTGAGACAGGCGGCATTGCTGCCATCCCCTTAACTGTATTGGCAGACCCTAGGTTGGAGAATAGAATTCTCCTGCTACCTAGGAAGGCGCCGATACTGAAACAGAGTTTCTTAAGGGTGTGTAGGACCGGCAACCTTGCCGGCTCCTTCCACACCTCATACAGGACCCTTTTCCCTCCCCCTCTGTTCTTTTGTGAGGGCCGAGCCATTGTCTTTCTTGAGCCATCGTACTGCAACCTCACCATTGCCGGTGGATTGGGGGGCCCGCCAGACTCCTACTCTACAGCTGTTGTCTGGCTGCCTGCGGCTATGCCGGCTGCTGGCAGCCATGACAACTGCCGGCGGCCATGTTTTATACAAACTGTCGGCGGCTATGCAAGCTGCTGGTGGCCATGTCATCTGTTGGCAGCCATGATGGCTGTTGGTGGGAAGTCCCTTCTGTCACTAAGGCTCTTCAGTCCTCCCTTGGACTGCTGGCCACAAATTCTGTTGCTGGGGTATTAGTCTGGCCGGCGGTAGGTCAGCCAGACCGGCATAGATAGGTGCTGACTCAGCCGGCAGTATGCCGACTGTACCAGTGCTGCTGGGTGCTAGCCTGCCGGCTATGTGCCGACCAGACCTTGCCGGCGATGGTACTTGTGGCTGGATGGAAGCCTGAATGTTACATTCTCCCCTTCCATGTGAACCTTCTTTCTGGAGAAAGGCAGTAAATTAGACATTTACATCCTTAATTGGTGTATACATACACGGTAATAAGGCAGCCTTCACTCCATGCTGTCTCTCTCTCTTTTAGCTAGCATGCTGGCTGCGCTGACAGGGACTAGCTATGCCGGCTATATGCCGGCTGAATTACAGTATATGTTTATACAGGTAGTCAGTATATTTGCAGTATAGGATATACTGCAGATAGAAAAACTATTGTATATATTATACTAGTAGTTATTTTCCAACATATCTTGGGTATCCTTGCCCGGGTGTTTGCTGAGACCAATCCTATAGTGAAAGAATAGAATTTCTTCAATATTCTGATTAGAAATCAGTTTTCATATTACCCTACAATATTAAATATTTAAAGGGCTGGTGGTATTACACTTCTAACCCTAAAAGGTTAGAACCCTTATCCTTGAGTTTCCCTGATCAGGAAACTATGATATTAATATTGTAAGGGAAGATCACAGCAAATGGGCTGGGTAGGATACACAAATATATATCTTATATTTCCTAGTCCAGTCGGCGTCATGCCGGCTGGACCGTGCCATCAGATGCTTGCCACAATGGCAGCACACTGGCTGAACTACATTATATATAATTATACAGTAGTCAGTATTTTGCAATATAGTATATACTGCAAACAAAAAACTATGGTATGATTATACAGTACCGTAGTTAGTTTCTAATATATTTTGGGTACCCTTGTTCGGGCTTCTGCTGGGACCGTTCCTATATTGAAAGAGTAGAATTCCTTCAATACTCTGATTAGAAATCAGTCATCCTTACCCCACAGTGTTAAAGAATAAAAAGGGGCAGTGACTTGTACACTTTTCTACCCCTAAGGGTTAGAACCCTTTTGTTAGAGTTCTTTGATAGAGGAATCTCCTTATAGTTAATACTGAGGGGAGGTAACAGCATTTGCTTGCAGGGGATACACAAGTATGTGTCTCCCACTATCCCTTTCTAGCTTACTATCCTAAGCTATTTTAGTTAAAAGATTACTTTTACATATTGCCTATCAGTGAGGTAATCAATTGTATACTCATTCTGCTTTTCCTTTCTTTACAGGAGGAACCCCGGATGACATGTGTTGTAGTCTTCTGCAATATCAAGAGTAAGTACTTTTATGGTCATAATACATGCTGGCTCCATGCCCCCCTGCAATATTATTTCCGAATCCTGCATTATTGGAACCCTCAAGTTTGCAATGTATGTCAGACCTTAATGTCCGAAGGTTTCGAGAATCCCAAGTCGTTGGAGTCTAGGGATGCAGCTCGTAACAAACTACGCAACTGGGTGAGAGGTTTCCAGAAAATCTCTTCGGGACCATACCTACCTAATGATAGGATGCGTAACCTACTATTCCCGAAAGCAAGTAAGGAAATAGTGGTGCCCCAGGCACGATTCACTCCTCCCTGCTGCCAGGTAGCCCTTGGGACGGAGGGCAGGAAGCCCCCACGGGAAGAGGTGGATAATGTCATGTTGGAATTGCTTCCGTCCGTGCCGGCTCCAGAGCCATTAACATCGACATCTTCACCCTCTATTAGACGAAATGGACTAATTGTGGGCCCATATGAAAGGTCTAATAGAAAACTTTTGCAAACAAGGTAAAAAGGAGGAAGTGAAATGCAAGATAGAGCTTTGTGAAGCTCCACTTGTCGCTCCCCAAGGGTCATACAAACGACCCAGAGACCAAGACCCTCCGACATGCTCCAAAACCAATCCCTGGAGGTTTGCGGAGCTTATGCCGATTTTAAACGGCAAACTCTTCATCTCGGAGAAGATGGGTCCTATTCCTTTGGACAAAATCCAGTTTTGGCCAAGCTTTGACGCTTTCCCTAATTGCTTCATTCGACTGAGACATGAACCAATGTCAAGAAAAGAAACGGAACTGAAGGTGGTCATGATTCTCGACCATGATAAGCCACAGGCTATCTTGACAAGTAGCCTGAGAAAAGCGGGTTACTCGGTGTCAAAAGTATTCACACTAAGTAACAGACACCCTTACTTTCTTGCTCCTGCTTCAATATCATTCCCCTTTATGTGGAAGGCATTTAAATCTGTTGCCAAGGCAGTGGAGGCAGGTAGACCATGTCCTGCACTCGAGGAGTGCAAGCCTCTGTCACTAGCCTTTCCCAGGCAGGAGAAGGAATGGAAGGAAGTCCACTTAACCTTTTCAGTAGGAAGACTAGACGCGGATGTCGCTAGACGACAGTTTAGCGAGAATCTCCCTAAACTATCTGAGTTTCTTTTGAGTAAGGAACAAGAGACAAAGGAGAGGCTTGCAGCCTCCCTATCCCTACAGAACTGCATAGGGTTGTGTTCAGCCCACCAAAGTACCCCAGACATGCTCATGGTGTTGGCCAAAATGCATATGGCCACCTTAGTAAAAGACCTTTATGCCTTTATGAAGGCTAGGAGAGCCTGTAGAGAGTTTGTGTTCCCTGCCGCAACAATGAAACACGAAACCAGGAAGCTGCTATCTTCCAACATCTGGGGTAGAGACCTCTTTCCAAACGAGGTAGTTAGAAAGGTGATTAAGAAGGCCACCACGGAGAACATAGGACTTCTCCAAAAGTGGGGCATCCTTTCAAAGAGAAAGTCTTCCACGCTTGTGGGTTCTTAACCTAAAAGGAAGACGGAAAAATCTAGAAATATTCCTCAGGCTGTTCAACAACATCCCACAGTTGCAATGACCGCGGTGCCACAGGCAAGCGGTCGAATATGTAAACCTTTTGATCAGGCGAAGCAAAGAGACGCTTCTGGTAGGAGGGAGGGTCCTTCAGGATCACTGGACCTTCGATCCTTGGGTCCAAGGCCTAATCAAGATGGGACTAGGATGGAAAGTAGACATGCCTCCACCATCATTTCCTCAACTCTTCCTACACTCCAAAACCATCCTGGAAGCGTATACCTTAGAGCTCTAGAGCATACAGGTGGTAAGGAAAGTATAGTCCATCGAATTCCAGGGAAGGCTGTTTGGTGTTCACGAGAAGGACTTAAGAAAACTCAGAGTCATTCTGGACTTGTCGCCACTCAACAAGTTCAAATAAAACAGCAAGTTCAGAATGTTAATCCTTCTGAACATAAGGACCTTATTTCAAAAAGGGGTGTTCGCAGTTTTGTCAGACCTGAAAGATGTCTCTTGGCAGCTTCCAGTCAGTCACCCCCTCCCCTCCTACCTAGGATTCAAGTTACAGAGGATAACGTATGTCCTAGGAAAGATACTTGTCGGACTAAACACAGTCCTAAGTATCTTCACGGGATTGGCGGACACAGTCACGCAAAAACCAAGCCTAGAAATGGTTCAGGCAACAATGTACCTGGACGAAAGGCTGGGGTGGGCAGCACCCGAAGTGGCTGGTCTATGAGCATCCAAGGAAGTGATCCGGTTCCCGGAACATTGGGGATGCAAGATAAGCTTCAAGACTTCAATGGTTAAAAAACCATAGAAACCTGTGGTCACACCAACTCTCCTTTCCCTTGGGGATGTAAAAGGAGATCACAGGGTCGGTCAAGAGACTATGGTAATCAGTCACGATTCTGAGACGCTAACAGGGAGGACTTCTGAACTCTCTCCAGTTCGCAATAGTGACAGACCCAGTGCTAAGAGCACTGCTGAAAGATGCGTTAAGAGTCTGGAGAAGATACGCATCAAACGCTCGAAGAGATCTAAAAGGACCGATATCGGTCTTTCCTTAATCGCTTCCCTAACAATGGTCAAAGGCCAAAAGCCTATTGAAGACCGTGCCCTTGCAACTACCCCGCCTATTGAAGATCATCCGCATGGATACCTAGTCGGAAGACTGGGGTATTCACTCCCATCAGAGGAAAATCTAAGGGATTCGGTCATTTCTATCCAAGGCCATGTTGGTCCTGTCATGGGTGGGGAAACTCTCCACGCAGATCAGACCTCCTCAGGCTGATCTGGGACATCGAAGCGATAATGAGACGTCGGAACCGACAAGGCTAGAGAGCGTCTCATATAGTTTAGGTGATGTTAGCCATCCTTTACCTAAAGGGATGGCACCTTCAGCAGTTCATGTACAATCGATCAGCAATGTGACAGCGGATGCTCTACTCAGGCTCATGCCGATAGAGTTAGAATGGTCCACAGACGCAGACCTATTCTCTCCCAGATGGGAACAACTCCCTGAGCTGCAGATCGACCTCTTCGTCACGAGCGTCATCAAGAAACTACCTCGATATGTAGCCCCATACAAGGATCCTCTAGTGGAGATAACAGACATCATGTCTCTATAATAGAAGGGATGGACTCAGGAATTCCTGTTCATCCCATCCAATCTCCTGTTGAAGGTCCTCAACATGCTGAGATCCTTCCAGGGAGGAGTGGCTCTGTTGGCTCCCAAGTAGCCCAAGAGCAACTGTTTCCTTTAGTGAAGGAACTGAGGCTGAGGCTGGCCCTAGTTCTGAACTCAGGACTATCTCAGAAGGTTCAGAAGTTAATTGCCTTCGATTTATCACAGAGAGCCCAAACCCTTCCTTTCATGATTTTCTTGCCCAAGCAGTTAGGAAAAGATTTGGGATCTCAGAAGGCAATATAGAATTCTTAGAAGAATACAAGTCTAAGTCAACTAGAAGACAATATGAGTCATCTTGGAAAAAGTGGGTTGCTTTTGTAAAAGCAAAAGGACCGAAAGAAATTTCAATGAACTTCTGTCTGTCCCTCTTTGTCCACCTTCATAATCAAGGTCTGGCAGCCAACACAATAACTACGTACAAGTCAGCCTTGACTGCACCTCTTCTATATGCCTTTCAAGTGGATCTGGCGAATGAAATCTTTAATAAGATTCTGAAGGCATGTGCAAGGCTTAGGCCTGCAGCACCGCCAAAGTCCATCTCATAGTCTTTGGACAAGGTCCTACATTATGCCTCATCTGTGAACAATGAAGATTGTTCCCTCCAGGATCTAACCCAAAAGGTTATTTTTCTGTTCGCTATAGCCTTTGGGGCTAGAGTTAGTGAAATAGTGGCCCTATCTAGAGATGAGGACCACATTCAGTTCACAGAAGCGGGAGAACTGAATCTCTTTCCTGATCCAACCTTTCTCGCTAAGAACGAGCTACCCACTAAGAGATGGGGTCCCTGGAGAATCTGCCCTCTGAAGGAAGATGTCTCTCTATGTCCTGTAGAGTGTCTAAAGGTTTATCTTCGTAGAACTTCAGACTTCAGGGGAGGACAGCTCTTTAAAGGAGAAACCTCTGGGTCAAACTTATCCCTAAAACAACTGAGGGCAAAGCTCACCTACTTTATCTGCAGAGCAGATCCTGACAGTACTCCCCCAGGTCATGATCCGAGAAAAATTGCTTCATCACCGAACTTCTTTCAGTGTATGGACTTTAAGCGTCTTCGCTCATATACTGGATGGAAATCATCCAGGGTGTTCTACAAACAGTATGCTAAGCAGGTCCGTGAACTGAAGCATTATGTGGTGGCGGCAGGTAGTGTATTAAAACCTGTCGTCTAATTCTGCGATGAACAGTTAATTGATTCGGACTGTCAATTAAAGGGAGAAGGTGTCAGCACTTTTAGTGTGATCCCCTTTTAAATGAGTGTTACCATGGCGACACTAACTCTTCAAAATCTCAGGTGTGGAATTATACAGATAGCACTAGTGCCGTGTGTACGTATTACACAGTGTTGATAGAATATAACAGGTACAGAAATTATGAAGAGAAATTTTATTAAAAACTTTTCTTCAGTCTGAGATTGGCACTCATCATTTCTTCCCTTTCAAAAGGAAAAAATAATTTCTGTTCATGTCGCAGGTATAATTCCTTTATCATGCTACATCCGTTTTACTTGTTAATTCATTTAGTCATTTATTAGAAATAAATGTCTATTAGAATGTAATTGAGTCCTAATTCGCCCGACAATTGCATGTTTAAAATGCCAGAGTTCTTTGACTTAGTCGTAAATATACTTCATATCATTGTATGCTTGCAAACAATGGATATAATGGACACTGATATTGGTTCGGCAATATATACAAACCATGAGATTGTTTGTATACTCAGTGTATACTTTATGTTTGTTCATACAAGACATGCTAACCTTGAGGCCCTTTTTCTACCGTCTAGAATGACTTCCCTGTAAGGGGCAGGAAGCACTAACATCTTTTATGATTAGTGATGATGACGGATAACGGTAACATCATTTGTCTCAAATGGTCCAGATGACCATAGAAATATTGTTCCAAGGTTAGGGCACTGATGAAAATCCACAGATACATTAATGCTCTGGTATGCTTCCATCAGGATAACATGGCTTTATCCCAAAAAACGGATTTAGAGCGAAACGAAAAATCTATTTTTGGGTGAGATATCCATGTCGTCCTGATGGACCCACCCTTCTTTTCTAAAGAAAAGATCTTCACAGTATCTCTCCCGAATCTACTGTATCTGTAGCACCATGCTCAAGGCTACAAGGAATGTCCGCCATCTTGGATATGGCGCTGTTGTGATACTCAATAGTAGTATGGGAACTAGGGTAACCTTGATACAGCTCCCCTTCTAATTCTGCCACTTTCCCCCCGAAGCGTAAACGCTATTCGGGGCGCAGATTGCTATGTGGCGTGTCAAGAATACGCCCCCTGATATTATGCGATATCCTTGAGAGAAAATTTAAGGATATTCACGCCAGGAGTTAGAATTCTGGAGACCTAAAGGTAAAATTCTCTGGGAATATCAATGTAGTACATATATCCCTTAGGAGGCTACTTATAGGAACTTCCATCAGGACGACATGGCTATCTCATCCAAAAATAGATGTTTCGCTTCCCTTAAAATCCGTTTAATACCTCGACATACAAGCATTCCAAGATTCGAACCAGCTTTGAGCAAAATTTTGCACTGTGATACGAGCACACAGACACTATAACTAGATAGCCTAATGCTTAGGAGTGCTATAAGCCTGCATCACTCATTCAGTTTGTGTGGTCATCAACTTCTGTAGGCTTAGGCTATACATTTCCCATGTTGTGTTTGTGTTATTTATGCGATTTTCACTGTATTTGTGAACATTCTTTTTAATAAGTAATTGGTCCTAAAAACGCAAGTGGTAAAGTTGGCAGTGATAAGGAAAAATGCATGATGACAATGGAGATGAAGCACAAAATTATTGGGAAACAGGAGCGTGGTGTCCTTGTGAGTGAGTTGGAAAGCCGTTACGAGCGGAGTACATGGACGATAAAAAAAAAAAAAAGTAGAAAAGAATAAAAAGTTGAAAACAAATTAAGCTATGTTAATGTTAAGTTGAAGTGTTACACTGTGTGTGAGGAATGGTGTTAATAGGGTACCGTTCAACTCTCTTTCCGTTAGCTGCTATCGTCTGTATTGAAGGTAAAAACTTATAATGAAAGCATTTTACTTCATATCACAATTTCTTCCATTGTCATTATAATTATTATTATTATTATTATTACTTCTTAAGCTACGACCCTAGTTTGAACAGCAGGATGCTATAAGCCCAAGGGCTCCAACAGGGAAAATAGCCCAGTGAGGAAAGGAAAGAAGGAAAATAAAATATTTTAAGAACATTAACATTACAATAAATATTTCCTATATAGACTACAAAAAAATTAACAAAAACAAGAGGAAGAGAAATAAGATAGAAGTGTGCCCGAGTGTACCTTCAAGCAAGAGAACTCTAACCCAAGACAGTGGAAGGCCATGGTACAGAGGCTATGGCACTATCCAAGACTAGAGAACAATGGTTTGATTTTGGAGTGTTCTCCTAGAAAAGATGCTTACCATAGCTAAAGAGTCTCTTCTACCCTTACCAAGAGGAAAGTGGCTACTGAACAATGACGTTGCAGTAGTTAACCCCTTTAGAAAAGTAGATTTGTTTGGTAATCACAGTGTTGTCAGGTGCTTGAGGACAGAGAATATGTAAAGAATAGGGCAGACTGTTCGGTGTATGTGTAGGCAAAGGGAAAAATGAACCGTAACCAGAGAGAAGGATCAAATGTATTACTGTCTGACCAGTCAAAGGGCCCCATAACTCTCTAGTGGTAGTATCTTGACAGGTGCAGCTGTGTTTAGAGGGCCACCATGAATGAAATTTTTTCCAATTATCATATGAAAGAAAATTGAGATACGAGCAAATTGACTTACAAGCTTGGTATAAATAAAGGCAAAGAGAGGTAAATACTCAACTTTGACAACCCCCCAGATGCTGAAGCCTTGATGAGGATGGGGGGCTTAGGGACTAGCAGTTGGGCTCTAATGAACAATGGGAACTACTTCCCCACTGGACCTCGGTGCCCAACTGTTGATCCAACTAAATTAGTCAGCACTTTCTCTCCGTTCCTTTGATTACTTCTTATTTTCTCCCATCTCTTCCTCTTGGGCATGAACTTGTTGACGACTTTAGCTTGTACGACTTAGGTTTTGACTGCTGCTTTGGATTTGGCGCAGGGTGGGATGGATGTCATGCCATCTCAACCTGTACAAATTTAGACGCCATCACCCTCTGGCAGACCCCATTGGGTGCAGACTAAGTCTGTTAAGAGTCGGGCTCCAATGATCCGGTTTTAAGTCACCCATATTTGCGGGTAATGGGTGACGCTAGGCATTGGAGTCGTCGGTGGGAGGGGCTAACTACCCCCACTGACCAGTGTACGCCCACCTTAAGAGAGGCAGCCCCTCTCTAATAGAGGACTGGTCCCCGCTGAAGCCTCTTCTCGTGTTGGGCCACATGGGATAGGAGGACTGAAATCCTCTGATAAGAGGTGGATAACCCGGCTTGCTTCTACTCCTAAAACTAACCCCTCTGTTGACGACCCGGAAACTCTAAAGGACCATGCTACTTATGTTCAAAAACAAAGTAATTTGGGTGACATGGAGAATTTGCGAATCCTTCACATCACTCAGATCCCCATTGAAACCAATTACGATGTTCTATATAAATTATTTCAATGTTATGGTCACATCAGGGAAATTAGGATGAGGCTTGAAGGTGACAAATGGGATTCATGGATATCATTTGATAACCATGATGAAGCATTCAAAGCTATCAATGATATCATAAATATTAAAATCAGTAATTTGAATTTCAAGGGTGCTCTTTGCGATCGGGTACCCAAGAATCTGGATGTATATAGGCCTGCAGATTGGATTGATAAAAGTATAGAGGTAGTTGTACCTTCCCAGAGAAAGCCAAAACCACCAAAGTGGCTTATTGCTCAATCAAAAGGGAGTACTGGAAATTATTTCAAAATATGTAAATTTCTTCAAAAGAAAGTAGGTACCATCGCACCAGGAGATATATCTCGGTTTGGAAAGAACAGTTTCCTAATAAGTGCCAAATCAGAAACTCAATCGGTTATACTTTCCAATTTAAATACAGATAACGAAGACATAAAGCTGGATGTGAAACCCCATCTAAACTTCAGTTATGGAAGGGGAGTAGTTTTTAATAGAGACTTATATGAATTCACAGAAGAGGAGATATTGGCCATGTGTCCTTTAACTGTGTGGAAAGTGCATAAAGTCCCTGGAACGTCAATGATTATCCTGACTTTCCAGGATGCTGATGTGCCTTTCCACATTTACATAGAGAATGAACGAATTAAAGTGCGAACTTTTAAGCAGAAGCCGCTGCAA
Source organism: Palaemon carinicauda (assembly GCF_036898095.1). Taxonomy (NCBI): domain Eukaryota; kingdom Metazoa; phylum Arthropoda; class Malacostraca; order Decapoda; family Palaemonidae; genus Palaemon; species Palaemon carinicauda. The sequence continues at coordinate 10,831,724 of NC_090736.1, read as the reverse complement.
TGTTTTAATTGCTATAGATATGGGCATCCATCTAAAGTATGTAAGAATGATAAAATGTGTAGTACATGCTCTAATGTTTACCATGGAGACTGTACACTAGAGGCCAATTGTATAAACTGCAATTTGAATCACAAATCTACGGATAGGAACTGCCAGCAATATAAATTAGAAGAGGCTGCTCTCAATAAATCCAGTATTGAACACATAAGTGTGGGGCATGCAAAGAGACTATTGAGTAAATCAGCAAGTTATGCAAAAGTATTGAAATCCGGAGAAAAAATGAGGCAGGAGACATCCAGCTCACCTAATACTGCCTCTATTCCCCAGAAAAGAAATTTGCCATCTTCTGATAGAATTCTAGAGGATAAGGCAAGAATATCACGTAAGACCTTTCTCACCTCTAGTAAACCTATGTCCCCCACTACAAAGGATAATTCTAACCTCTCTCAGGCTATATCTTTGCCTGATTTGATGGAGGTTCCACATGAAACAGAATTATCAGGTGCGCCTGTAGTGGGGAAAGCATCAAAACCTAATAAATCACCACCTGTCAATAGGAAAAGAGAGAGACCTCCATCTCTCTCACCCCCATCCATTAAAAACACAAAAGTTATGTCATCAAATAGATATGATGTTTTGCCTGTTGATATTTCAGATCAACAGGAAAACTTCTTGAATCAATCAAAAATTCAAGTGGAGGTCCACCATCCCCCACAAGAAATAGGTAACAACAACACTGAAAAGGCTAATATAAAACCTAATTTATCAAGACCCAAACTTAAGAAGCCTACAGAAAATATTGTCAAATCAAAAACTGTCAATGGGAAGACCTCATCAAAGATGTCTTCCAGAAAATAATACATAGTTTTTTCATCCATTTTGCAATGGAATTGTCAGGGTTTGAGGGCCAAATATGAAGAACTTAAGCTCTTAATTCACGAGCATTCCCCCATAATTGTATGTCTCCAGGAGAGCAAGCTTGATGCTAATACCCCTTGTCCTCGCGAATATATTAGTTATAGGACACCTTATGATCACGGAGTAGGGAGCCATGGCGGAAGTCTCATGTACATTCGTCGAGATGTTCCCCAAATACCTATATCTATACGTACAACCCTGCAGGCAGTTGTTGTACAAATTGATATAGGGAGAAAATATACAATATGCTCTCTGTACTTACCTCCAAATGATAATATTTTATATGATGATTTAGCAGAGGTCATTCAACAACTCCCTCAACCTTTTCTCTTACTGGGAGATATGAATGGTAGACATCCTTTATGGGGTGATGTTTTGGCCAACACAAGGGGCAATATTATCTCATCAATTGTGGAGAATGAGGATGTGGGACTCCTTAATACAGGAGAGCCCACACACTTCCATGTTCAGACAGGTACTTTGTCATGCATTGACCTTTCAATTGCAAGCTCTAACTGCCTTCTTGATTTTGATTGGAGGACATTAGACGATTGGCATACTAGTGATCATGCACCAATCATTATAAACACCAACAAGGATCCGCCTTTGCAAAGATTGCCACGTTGGAATCTAGACAAGGCAGACTGGGTTAAATTTTGTGAGCTAAGTGAAATCGAAGGGAGAGCAGAACAGTTTGAAAGTGTTGATGATGCCATAGACCTACTGAATGGAACTCTTCATACAGCAGGAGTCAATTCAATTCCCAAAACAACAGGGTTATTCAAACGACGACCAGTCCCGTGGTGGTCTTCAGAACTAATTGCACTCCACAGAGCCACAAGAAGATCTCTAACACGATTGCGTAGACGCAGAACTGATGAGAATTTAATTATGTACAAGAAATGTAGAGCACAGTTCCGTCGTGCCATGAAAGAAGCAAGGCGCCAGTCATGGATGTCTTTTGTTTCCTCCATTAACAGTAGAACACCACCATCTTCTGTGTGGAGGAAAGTAAAAAAGATAGCTGGCAAATTCACCCCCAACCCACCACCAGTGTTGAGGGTGAATGGCCAGTATGTAACTGAAGCAAATGAAGTTAGCAATGCCCTGGCTAATCATTTTTCAAATGTATCTAGCAAGTGTGAAGGAGCCCCTGGTCACCAGTATAGGAGCACTGAAGAAAAGAAAATTTTAAATTTTGCAACAAGAAGGGAAGAGTCGTATAATTCTTCTTTCACTGAAAGAGAATTTGATTCCGCACTTGCTCATTGCAACGATACAGCCCCTGGAGCCGATGGAATTCCATATGCAATGATTAAACATGTACATTTTAATACAAAGCTATTTATTTTAAGTATTATTAATAGAATATGGCATGATCATAGTTACCCAAGTGTTTGGGAACTAGCCATTATTTTAGCTTTTTTAAAACCCGGTAAAGACAAGTTTTTAGCAGCAAACTATCGTCCTATTGCATTGACATCTTGTTTATGTAAAATCATGGAGAAGATGGTCAATGCAAGGCTGATATGGTACCTTGAAAAAAAGGTATTTTATCACCAATTCAATGTGGATTCCGAAAAATGCACTCAACGACTGATGTGTTGATACGACTTGAGTCTTCTATTTGTGAAGCCTTTGCTTCCAAACAGCACCATGTTACAGTATTTTTTGACCTTGAAAAGGCATATGATACCACATGGAGATATGGTATTCTTAAAACCATTCATGAATTGGGATTGCGAGGAGAGCTGCCACTATTTATTCAGGCATTTCTTTCACGTAGAGTTTTTCAAGTGAGAGTGGGGGAAACTCTATCAGAGAGTAAGTGCCAGGAGGAAGGAGTTCCTCAGGGTAGTGTGCTGAGTGTAACCCTTTTTGCACTAGCAATTAATGGGATATCCTCAGCCATTCCCCAGGATGTTCTCTCAACATTATTTGTGGATGATCTCTCGATATCATTTGCTGGCACTAGAATGGCAATGGTTGAGAGAAAAATCCAACTCTCTATTGATAAAATTATCCAGTGGGCTGACATGAATGGATTTAAGTTCTCGACAAGTAAAACTACCATTGTCCATTTTTGTCGTATCCGGGGAGTACATCCAGACCCGGATATATACATTAAAGGTCAACGGATACCATGTGTATCGGAAGCCAAATTTTTAGGTTTGATATTTGACTGTAGACTTACATGGGTTTCTCACCTAAAAGCGCTAAAAGCTAAATGTGTTGAAGCTCTGAATATCTTAAAAGTATTGGCCCATACATCATGGGGGGCAGACCGCAATACTATTTTAAAATTATACAAGGCCTTAATTTTTTCCAAAATTAGTTATGGTTGTGAGGTATATTCCTCAGCCACCCCAAGCCGGTTAAAAATATTAGACTCGATACATCATGCAGGTATTAGATTATCTACTGGAGCTTTTAAAACCTCGCCTATCCCAAGTCTCCTTGTTGATGCTGGAGAGTTACCTCTAGACCTTTACCGAATGTCTTCCATTCTTCGGTATTGGTTTAGATTGCAAAGACTCCCTAGCTCTCTAGCCTTTCAGACTGCAAGCCTTGTAAGACACGCATCATACTTTGAGTTGCACCCAAAATCTCCTCAACCTTATGGCTTTCGGGTGAAACGATTTTTAAATAGTCTGGATATAATTAGAAATAAGGTACTTCCATTCAAGGTATCATCAACGCCTCCATGGAAATTACCTGACATATCTTTTTGTAAATACTTTATTGGAGTTAAGAAGAATATGACTGACTTAGAATCCAGGTCTCTTTTTATGGAACATGTCGAAGAACATAGGGGATCGACTTTTATATATACTGATGGCTCCAAATCTGATGCTGGCGTTGGATTTGGAGTACATAGTAATGATTTTAATTGTAGAGGTGCACTTCCTCTAACAGCTTCCATATTTACTGCCGAACTGTATGGCATATTAACCGCTATTGAGAAAATAGCTTTGGAAAAGGAGGGTAATTTTACAATTTTTAGTGATGCAAGGAGTGTTCTTCAAGCTTTAGAAGTTTTTAATTCTAGTAACCCTCTAGTTTTAAAGATTTTAGAATGGCTTTTTATTATTGGACGGAAAGGTATAACTGTTCGATTTTGTTGGGTTCCAGCACATGTAGGTGTGTCTGGGAATGAGAAGGCAGATTTACTGGCGAAGAATGCGGCATCCGAGTTGCTACCAAGGAGGTATCCCATTCCATGTAACGATCTCCTACCTTACATCAAGAAATTGGTTTGTGATAAATGGCAACAGCACTGGGACAGTCAAGATGGCAATAAAATGAGGGAAGTAACAAATATCATATCACCTTGGAGGTATAACATGATTCCCCGAAAATGGGAGACGACTCTTTGTCGTCTCCGTATTGGTCACACACGGTTGACACACGAGTTTCTGCTGAAGGGCCAACACCAACCGTATTGCGAGGACTGCTTAGTACCTTTAACAGTGAGGCATTTGTTGACCGAATGCCCTAATTTTACTAACTTAAGAAATAGATATCTGTTTGAGGCTCGAGGTGAGGATGGCAGGTTTATCCTTGCCAAGATTCTTGGACATGTGTCTTACTATGCGAGCGGAATTTTTAGATTTATTTCAGAAGCAGGTCTTCTGAAAACTATTTAACTATTTTAATGACCTCTTAATTTTTATGGTTTTAATCGAATCCTCTTTTAATTTTCATATACAGTAAATGGTATCGGCGTCAATGACCTTAGATGTCAGGATGCCAGAAAACTTTCAATCAATCAATCAATCAACTTTGACAAAAAGAGGAAGCCATTCCAAATGATAATTCTTCAAAAAAAAAAAAAAAAAAAAAAAAAAAAAAAAAAAAAAAAAAAAAAAAAAAAAAAAAAAAAAAAAACGAAAAAAGCGCCCACAAAATCAACCGAACTGTAGCCAAAGCTGCGATTGTAGGAATAAGAAATGGGACCACATTGGGGCACTGAAAGGTGATATGATATGTAACGGCTCCTTACTTATCCTACCCCTAAGTGGACTAGATTGGGAAAGGTCTGTTTGGGGTGCAGATATCTATGGTTATCTTAGGATACGTCCCTGATTATACACGATATCTTCGGATATTCGTTTCCGGGGGTTGGAACCCTGTGATACCTGATGGTAATTCTCTTATAATATAAATCGCAGAAATATTATACTGTAGAAGTTGCAAGAAGGAACTTCCATCAGGAGGACATCGCTCGAGCCCAAAAATAGATTTTTCCTTCGTCAAGATCCCTTTATTTTTCCATTTTTAACGGTTTTAATCAATTGATATCATTTTTCTTCGATGTATAGTGTATGAATTATGTGGTCACTTGGGTGATATAATAGGTTTAAATAAGTTTCAAGGCATTCTTAAAGGGTCACCCTATAAAATGCCATGTTTTATTATCCGACAACAGCGAAGTCTAGATGGTGCCATTTAAAATTAATTTACCGTATATTTGCAGTTTTTTTTTTTAGTTTGAGTACAAATGGAAAAGATTAAAAAATGGAACAATCTTCCCTCATTACTTGGCGATTATTTTCTTGATCAGTGGTAGATTCAGGGGATCAAGATGCTAGAGGCATAAGATTCGTAGATGCTGATGGCACAAGATTTATGAAAGATTCAGATCCGAGATCAACACAAGATAAAGAGGAGCTATTTACCCGAAATTCAAAAGCACCTTTTGCGTGAAATTCTGAGGAACTACGTCATAAGTTAGTGTTTAGTGTTTTTAATAGTTGAACAATAATGAATATTCATTATTAGATTTTGTAGATTGCTAGCACTAAGCCATAACATGGGTTCTTTTCTCTACAGACAGACCATAATGTATGACTGATTTTATTTACCGTACTGTGTGTATACAATACAGTTGTATGGGAGTTTTGCTAGTCCTTGAGGGAAGTGGAGTAATATATCAAAATGATTTCATAAGATAAAACCCTATATTCCTAGTACAGTTTATGAAAAGAGATATCACTAAGCTGAATATTTTATCTTATATAGGAATACTATATTGATGATTGAACATCATCTTGTTGGACGGTTGTAAGAATTACAGTAATACCTCGGTTCTCAGCCATAACTCGTTCTGGAATTGTGGTCAAGAACTAATTTGTTTTAAAACCTTAACTATTTTTCCCATTAGACAATGTAAACTAGATTAATTCATTCCCAAGCACCAGATGAATGTTCACATTCTAAAACTAAATACTGTACTAATATGCAAAAATGTGTATCTAAACTATTAAAACTAAATACATAATAAAGTAAATTTAAACCCTTTTTGTATCATTTGCTTACCTTTTTAACCAAAGTGTGATGGCATACAGGAATGGATGTGGGGAGGGGAGGGTTACTGCTCTGAAGGAGAATCCCCTTCCATGAAAGCAGTGGGTAACTGTCCATCGAGAGTTTTTTCCCCTCTCGTCCTCTTTTGCTCAGGTGAATTAATCTCTGTAGTTGCTTTACGTTTTTCTTTGACTAAAAACCTATCCATCGCAAGTTGTGTTTTCCTTCGTTCCGCAATTTCTCTGAAGTGGATCAATTTGCTACAACTGTATCCAGGTGATATTTTTCAATAAAAAGCTGCAGTTCAACCCATTTCATTAATTACGACACTCGCAACCTCCTCCCTTCCTTCCTCCTCTTCTGATGACAGTTCTTCAACCATATCCTTCTCCTGCTGTTGTTGCAGGTGCAACTACTCTTCAGTGGTTAACTCGGTAGTGTCCTTCCACAAGCTCATCAATATCTTGTTTTTCAACTGCAAGTCCCAAAGTTTTTCCCTTGATCACAATGTCATCAATGACAGCAATTTCTTCGACTGAAGATATTGATTCAGGCTGAAAGCCTCAAAAATCTCTTTACGGTACACATTCTGACCAAAGTTTTCGCTTCGCCATGCCGAATTTAATTTATGGTAAGTTATGTCACTCTAAGCATTGTCAATTAGATTCACACAGCTCAGGATACTGAAGTGTGTCATTTGTCACCTTGTAACACTTCCGGAAGAGGGCTTTAGTCTAGTTTTTTTAAATTTGAAATGACCTGTTGGTACATGGGCTGAAGAATAGGTGTTGTATTCGGCAGTAGGAATTTAACTTTAATGAAACTAAATTCATCAACTAGATCATCCTCTAAACCTAGGGGGTGAGCAAGAAGCATTATCCATGATTAAGAGGCATTTTATTGGCAACTTGTTTGCCGTAAGATATACTTTCACTTGGGGGCAAAAACTTTATGCACCCACTCATTGAAGAATTATCTGGTAACCCAAGCCTTTGTGTTTCCCCACCACATAATAGGCAATTTACTCTTCCTGATATTGTTCTTTAAAAATACCCGAGGGTGTTCTGAATGATACACAAGCAAGGGTTTTATCTTACAGTCACTGCTAGCATTTGCACACAATAAGAGAATGAGCCTATACTTCATAGGCTTGTGGCCTGGGCAATGATTTTTCCTCCTGTGTTATGTACATACTGGCCAGCATTTTTTTTCCAGAATAACCCTGTCTCATCACAATTAAAAACCTGTTGAGGAAGAAACTGTTCTCTTTAAATAGTCATTAAATTTTTTCATAAAGCTTTTAGCCGCAGCTTTGTTCGAAAGTGCTACTTCACCATGCCCTGTTATACGATTTATGCCAGTTCTGTTTTTGAATTTTTCGAACCAATCTCTGCAGGCTTTGAATGTAAATGTATCACTTAAGGCACTTGTACTAGGCATTTCTCCTCAAGGTCACCATAAATCTGAAATACTTTTTCACAAATAAAAGCTTCACTAATACAGTACTATCACCTGCTAACTCCTTTTCCCTGATAAGTATAAGTACAGTTAAGCCTAGTTTTTCCCGATGGTTAGGTTACGGACACATGAGCTGGTGCACGAGCTGATGATTAACACAGTCGAACAGTAAATGTGCACACATGTACACTACGTACTGGACACAGTTAGGCTACAGTACAGTATTGTGCTAAAGTAAATCTTTACCATACAGTATTGTGCTAAAGTAAATCTTTACCGTAGTCATCATCCCCCTTACTGTTCTGTATAACAAAACAGTTATTCCTATCTAGTAATACTGTAATCTAACACTAGCTGATACTGTAATGTATATTACTGTAACATATGTACAGTAATATCACTACAGTACAGCTTAACTGTACTGTAAGTGTGGTGATTTCATTTAAATGACTCAACGTAGCCTACACATTTTCTTGATGCATGACCCAACGCCTAGGTGTCGTCTTTTGTGCAGTATTCTATATCTACAGTGCAGTAACCTGGTAATTATATTTATTTCGTCTTCTACTTCAATGGGCTAGAAAAATAAAAGATTATAAGAGTATCGTCAGTGACATAACAGTATAATCATTGCATAAATGCATACTGCCATAACAACTGAACCCCAAAAAATAAACAGCTGTTGCGTTTTAATAATTATATGATTTTTTTCTACTTAGTAATTTGGAAGGATTTACTCAACAAAATATAATGTGCTCAATATAATCATGTACTGCAGTTGTGTTTTAAGTAAAAATTAGAATTAATTTTATCTTTACAGTAAAAACATTCCTTTAGGATTGTTCAGTAGCTGTGTTTTTTAGGCTCAAACCATGACGTCCTGATGGAGGGTTCCTTTAGTAGCTTCTCAAGGGTATATAAGACTACAGTGATATTCCCAGAGAATCAAACCAAAGGTTTCACAGAATTCTAACTTCTGGCGCGAGTACCCTTAAGATTATTCTCAAGGGTATCGTATATGATCAGGGGACGTATTCTTGACACGCCATATGGCAATCTGCACCCCGAATAGCCTTTACGCTTCGAGGGGGATACATGGCAGAATTAGAAGGGTAGCCGCAATAGAGGTTACCCTGGTTCCCCTACTACTATCGTATCACAACCGCGCCCACTCCCTCTGGCGGTCATTCCTTTATTTGTAGCACCTCCCTACGGTGGTGTTCCCTGTTGGTCTGACATTTTCGATCGATTTCTAGAAATCTTTATGCTTTCTACGGCTTCTTTCTCCATCCAGAAAGTTGAGTATTTATTCTTTACAATATGTGTTTTAGTTCCAGCCTCACAATGAAATTAGTGTAATTATTGTGTTTGGATCTACGCCGGTCACCGGTGTCGCCATAGGCGCCGTCGTTCTTTGGGCATGTGTTATTCAATTAGCAGAACGACATTTCCGGTTTAAAGAGCCTTAATTGTCATTATGAAAACTATTCAGGCATTTTATATTGTAAAGATATTTATATGCATAATTTTCCCTTTTTCTGTGTCGATCGTATATGTCAGAGTTTTGGTGATTTTAAGTAACCGAGATCTCGCCTTGTCTAGGTAACCCAACCTAGACAACATATACTTTCGACATTTCCCCGGTTACCCTTGTGTATCGGTTATCATTCATTGGAGATTGATATCTCCTGGAATTACATTAGCCGTTACTAGTCTCGAATAGAGATTTATGGGTAATCTCTCTTCCCTCTGAGAGTAGCCTTAGGCTGCGTCGGCCTTGAATTTCGAATTCAGGCATGACTAGCCTAGAGTTTTCTGTCTCATCCCTTAACAGCATACGGCAAGTTTTGGGATTCGATCAGAACCTCAGAGTATTTAGTCTTTTATCGGCAGTCGGTCGGCAGGGTGATTGCATTCCCCTGCCGGCTGAGCTGCCGGCATAGGAGGCTAGCCCTCCCTAGATTACAGTACACCTGAAGTGGTTGCATGATGCCGCCACCTTCTCCCTGTGGTCTAGTAGACTAGTCCTATGCTTGCAGACCCTAGACTGTAGAGTAGTATACTCTTGTAGCCCAGGATGGCGCCGGCATTGGAACTCTGTTCCTCTCTTGTTGAGAGGAACGGCATGGACTGCCGTCCCCTTAACTGTATTAGCACCTCCTAAGCTGGAGAATAGAAGATTCTCCTGCTGCTTGGGGTTGTGCCGGTACTGAAACAAAGTTTCTCCAAGGTGTGTAGGTCCAGCAACATTGCCGGCCCCTCCCATACCTCATATAGGACCCTTTCCACCCCCCTCTGTTCTTTTACGATGGCCGAGCCATTGTCTTTCCTGAGCCGGCGTCCTGCAACCTTACCACTGCCGGTGGGTTGCCGGAGCCGGCCAGACCCCTTCTCCTCAGCTGATGGCTGCCGGCGACTGACGGCTTCTGGCGGCCATGACGGCTGTGGGTGGGAGGTCCCTTTTGTCACCAAGGGTCTCCAGTTCTCCCTTGAACTGCTGGCCACAACTTCTATTGTTGGCGTGTTGCTCTGGCCAGCAGTAGACCTGCACAGATAGGTACTGACTCAGTCGGTAGCATGCCGACTGTACTAGTGCTGCCAGAGGCTGGCCTACGGTGGTAAGCCGGCAATAGTACTGTGGCTAGATGGAAGCCTGAATGTTACATTCTCCCCTTCCATTTGAACCTTCTTTTTGGAGAAAGGCAGTAAAATTACACTTTTACATCCTTTATTACTGTATACATACACAGTAATAGATGCCTTCACTCCATGCTTTCTCTCTCTCTCTTTCAACTAGCATGCTAGATGCTCCGGCAAGAGCTAGCTAATTCGGCAACATGACGGCTGAACTACAGTATATGTCTATACAGGTAGTCAGTATATTTGCAGTATAGTAGCCTATATACGGCAGATGGAAAACTAACGTATATATTATACTAGTAGTTATTTCACATATATCTTGGGTATCCCTGCCCAGGTATTTGCTGAACCCAATCCTATATTGATAGAATAATATTTCGTCAATATTCTGATTTGAAATCAGTTTCCATTTACCCTACAATATTAAATTTTGTAAAGGGCTGGTGGTGTAACACCTCTAACCCTTCAAGGGGAGAGCCCTTAGCCCTGAGTTTCCCTGATTAGGAAACTCCCTGATTTAATATTGTAAGGGAGGTCACAGCAAATAGATTGGTTGGGATACACAAATATGTCTTTTTTCTTTTCTAATCAACATATCTTGGGTACCCTTGTGCGAGCTTCTGCTGGTACCGCTCCTATATCGAAAGAATGGCATACCTTCAATACTCTGATTGTGACATCAGTCCTCCTTACCTCACAGGGGGACATTGCTTTATACACTTCCTTACACCTAGGTGTTCGACCCCCTTTTTTACCGGGAATTCCCTAGTTGGAGGAATTTCCTTATCTTAATACTGAGGGGAGGTAACAGCATTGGCTCGCAGGGAATACATGGGTATATGTCTCCCACTATCTCTTTATAGCTTTGTGTCCAAAGCTATTTTCATTAAAAAAAAAAAAATATTTTTGCAAATTGTTTATGTGTGATAATCAATTGAATACTCATTTCTGTTCTCCTTTCCTTACAGGAGGGACACCAGATGATGCATCGCAGTCTTCTGCAGTTATGAGTGAGTATTTTCATGGACATAATACATGAAGGTTCATGCCCCCAGCAATATTATATCCAAATCCCCAACCCCGTCTGAGACCCTCTGACCTGTAAGTAGGCCAGACCTTACTGTTGAAGGTCTCAAAAAACCCACGTTAATAGAATCTAGTATAGAGCTCTTAACATTTACACATTTGGGTGTGAGATTTCTAAAATCTCTCTGAAACCATACCTACCTATATTACAGCCTCCTAAAGGACATCCTGTCCCCTATCCCTCCTTTCTCCACTCCAGTCCAAGGAGAGGAGGTGGAGATGGGGGTACTCCCCCCTCTCGCTGCCAGTGCATACACGATGGCAGTCTCAAGCTGTTGAACTACAGTTGGTTTGGTTTCAGAAGTTATCACAAAAATGCGGTTCAGTTACGAACTCGCAAAAATAAGAAAACTCTACGGGAATTAGACCGAAGATTTCACTTATTCATTGTGATAATTGGCAATTTAGGTTTTAAGGTCTTAAAGCTCCCCCAAACCCCCCAACTTTACCTCACAAGGATGGTAAGGTTGCAGACACTAATGGCACTAATGAATCTGAGCAAGACTCGAACCCCCGACTGGCAAACACCAGGCAGAGACATTGCAATCAGGCCACACCTTGTAGTGATAACAATGATGGCAGTCATCGATTCACTGTCTCATCTGACTCCGCCGCCGAGAGCCGGCAGTGTGTGCCCTTGGTCACCACCCAGTCAATAGCCGAGTTGGTATGCCTTCAATCGGCAGCCCGCTGATAACCGGCGGACTGCCGACAGCCCGAGGGGTCGCCAATGGTTCAGAGGGCTGCTGACTATGCGTATAGTTTTCACCACTACCCAGTCACATTGAATACTGACTAGGATGGTGTGACTTCTGTCAGCAACCCGCTGACAGCCGACAAGTCACTGACATGCCGGAGAAATGCTAGCCATATCGGTACTGAAATACTGTGCCAGTTAACTTACCCCCAAGTACTAGCCTTGATGGTAATATGCCAGTTGTATAGGTGTATACAATACCCTGTACATCTGTAGGTAGTATAGGACCATATCAGACAGAAATCTTTGGTACATAACCATACAATAGAATGGTTTTCCAGTACGCTGTGCTTCTAAGCTCAATCTCTTGCTGAGACCTACCTGATTTGGGGGATCCAATTCCCCCCCCCTTTTTTTTTCTTACGCTGACTCTTTATCAGCCTTTTTGATTCTCATTATGAATTCCCCGGATGTAGGCGCTGTTTACACTACTCTATCCTTATGGGCTAGAATCTTCCATCGGCCCCTTCTTGAAAGGGGATGCCCTAGAATCAATAATTAGGAAGGCCGCAGCAGTTGGCTGGAAGGATTCACACGTATCTGTGTCTCCTATTCTTTTCCAGTGTACTTATCTTAAGATTTATACAATAAAAAAGGAATCTTCTATTACAGTGAAACACTGAGAAGCTGATATAGGCAAACGGTCAGGTATGACCTAAAAGGAGGACGGAAAGGTTTCTTAGTTCTCCTTGGGATGTTAAACAACATCCCACAGTTACAATGACTGTTGTTCCACAGACGGTCAGATATGTACACCTTCTGATCATTCGAAGCAAACAGACGCTTCTGGTAGGAGGGAAGTTCCTCCTGGATCGCTGGACCTTCGATCCTTGGGTCCAAGGCCTAACCAAGATGAGACTAGAATGGAAATGGACATAGCTCCACCATCCTTTCCTCAACTCTTCCTACATTTCGAATCTCCTGGAAGGGTGTACCTTAGAGCATACTAGCGGTAAGGAAAGTAGAGTCCATTGATTTCCAAGGAAGGCTGTTTAGTGTTCACGTGAAGGACTCAAGAAAACTCCGAGTCATTCTGGACTCGGCGCCACTCAACAAGTTCCAATAAAACAGCAAGTTCAGAATGTTAATCCTTCTGAACATAAGGACCTTATTCAGTAAGGGGTGTTGACAGTCTGGCCAGACCTGAAAGATGTCTATCGGCAACTTCCAGTCAGTCACCCTCTCCCCTCCTACCTAGGATCCAAGTTACAGAAGATAACATATATCCTAGACAAGATTCTCGTCGGACTAGATTCAGTCCTAGGATCTTTATGGAATTAGCAGACACAGTTAAGCAAAACCAAGCCTAGAAAGAGTTCAGGCAACAATGGCCCTGGACGACAGGCTAGGGTGGGCAGCACCCGAAACGACTGTCTATGAGCATCCATGGAGATGATCCGGCCCCGGAACATCGGGGATGCAAAATAACTACAAGAAGTCTCGATTCTCTCAGGTTCAGGGGCTTCAATGTTCTTAAAAAATCATTGAAACCTGTGGTCACCCTAACGCTCCTTTCCCTTGGGGATGTAAAAGGAGATTGCAATGTCTGTCAAGAGACTATTGTAATCAGTCAGTATTCCATGACGCTAACAGGGAGGAGTTTTGAACTCTCTCCAGTTCACGATAATGACAGTCCCAGTGCTAAGTGCACAGCTGTAAGATGCGTTAAGAGGCTGGAGAATATACGCATCAAACGCTCGAAGAGATCTAATAGGACCAATGATGGTCATTCCTTCTTCGCTTACTCTACAATGACCAAAGGCCACGGGCCCGTAGGCCATTTTAGCCCTGTAATGAGTGGAGAAACTCTCTTCACACAGATCAGACCTCCTCAGGCTGATCCGGGGTACCGAAGCGATAATGAGGCGTCGAAACTGTCGAGGATAAGGGACGTATCATTTCATTAGGGAATGTTAGCCATCCCTTCCTTAAGGGAATGGCGCCTATCAGCAGCTCTTTTATAAATAATCCGCAAGGTGACAACGGATGTTCTTCTCGGGTTCAACCCAATAGAGTTGGAATGGTACACGGACGCAGACCCATTCCCTCCCAGACGGGAACAAGTCCCCGAGCTGCAGATCGTTCTCTTCATCACGAGCATCATCAAGATACTATCTCGCTATTTAGTCCCATACGAGGATCCTCTAGTGGAGGTAACAGACATCATGTCTCTAGAATAGAAGTGATGGACTTAGAAATTCCTGTTCAGCCCATCAAATTTCCTCCGGAAGACCTTCTACATGCTGAGACCCTTCCAGGGAAGAGGGGCTCTGTTGGCTCCCAGGTAGCCCAAGAACAACCCGTTCCCTGTAATGAAGGAACTGAGTCTGAGGCTGGTCCTAGTTATGCACCTAGGATTATCCAGGAGGATCAGAAGTTTTCTGCCTTCGATTTATCACAGTACACCTGATCCCTTCATCTTATGAATTCCTTGCCCTTAACGGTTAGGAAAAAGACTGGAATCTCAAAAGGCAAAATAGAACTCCTAGAAGGATACAAGTCTAGTCAACTAGAAGACAATACAAGTCTTCTTGGGAAAAGTAAGTTGCTTTGTAAAGCAAAAGGGACCGAAAGCAATCTCATGATCTTCTGCCTGTCCTTCTCTGTCCACCCCTATATTCAAGGTCTGGCGGCCAACAGCACGATGGCCTTTGAGAAAGGAGGCAGTGTATCCTTGGATACTATGACAAGTCTAGTTCTTCGGCCTTTTCCCCATATAAACCCTTGAGTAAGCACCAAGGGTATGGCCGACTCTGCGAGAGAGGTCACTTGATCGGATCTTTGGATCCATGGACCAATATCTATGTGCAAGTCAGCCTCGACTAGAACTCTTCTATATGCCCTTTAAATGGATCTGACGAATGAAATCTTTAATAAGATTCCGAAAACATGTGCAGGCTTAGGCCTGCAGCGCCACTAAAGCCCATCTCATGGTCTTTGGACAAGGTCCTACATAATGCCTCACCTGTGAACAATGAGGATTGTTCCCTCAAGGATCTAACCTAAAAGGTTATTTTTTTGGTTCGCTATAGCCTTTGGGGCTAGAGTTAGTGAAATAGTGGCCTTATCTAGGGATGACATTAAGTGGGAGAACTGCATCTCTTTCCTGATCCAACCTTTCTCACTAAGGACGACCTACTCACTAAGAGAATCTGCCTTCTGAAGGAAGATTTCTCTCTAGGTCTGCTAGAGTGTCTAAGGTCTATCTTCATAGAACTTCAAACTTCAGGAGAAACAGCTCTTTACAGGAGAAAACTTTGGATCAAACTATCCCTACAACTGAGGGCGAAGCTCACCTACCTTATTTGCGGAGCAGATCCTGACAGTACTCCTGCAGGTAAAGATCCAAGAAAAGTTGCTTCATCACTGAACCTTTCAGTGTGTGGACTTCAGCCTCTTCGCTCATTTACTGATCGGAGGTTGTCCAGTGTGTCTTACAGACCCTATGCTATGCAATTCTATGGATTGAAGCATTATGTGGTGGCGGCAGGTGCTATTTTGGAACCTGTCGTCTAGCTCTGCGATGAACAGTAAATTGATTGGGACTATCAATTAAAAGAAGGGGTCAGCATTTTTCGTGTGACCTCCCTTGAAAAAGTGTTGCCAAGGTAACACCAAATCTGTTCAGAATCTCAGGTGTGAAATTATACGGATACCACTAGTGCCGTGTGTACATAGTACACAATGTGGTTAGACTATTTCATGTACAGAAATTATAAAGAAAAGTCTTGTTAAAGGAGCTTTTCTTCAGTCTGAGAGTGGCACTCATCATTTTTCCCCTTTCAAAAAAGGGAACATTAATTTCTGTGTATGTTTCTTGTATAATTTCCTTATCATGCTACATTCTTTTAGCATGTAGTCATTTATTAGGAATAAATGTCTATTAAAATGCAGTTGCGTCCTAATTCGCCCAACAATTGCATGTTTAAGATGCCAGAGTTCCTTGACTTACTCATGTAAGTATTTCTCATATCATTGTATGCTTACAAACAACGGATGAGGACACTGATATTGGTTCCGCAATATATACAATCCTTGAGACCGTTTGTATTCTCAGTGTATACTTGTTTGTTCATACAATATATGCTACCTTGAGGCCCCTTTTCTAACGTCTAAAAATGACTCTTCCCTGCAGGGGGCAGGAAGCACTAACATTGTTATGCTTAGTGATAATGACGGATAACGGTAACATCATTTGTCTCAATTGGCCCTTTTGGCCGTAGAAATATTGTCCCAAGGTTAAGGCACTGATGAAAAGCCACAGATACATTAATTCTCTGGTATGCTTCCATCAGGACGTCATGGCATGAGCCAAAAAAACGGATTTTGAGCGAAGTGAAAAATCTATTTTTGGGTGAGATGGCCATGACGTCCTGATGGACCCACCCTTCCTTTCTATGAAAAGATCTTCACTGTTTCCCCGCCTGAACTACTGTATCTGTAGCACCATGCTCAACGCTACAAGGAATGACCGCCAGAGGGAGTGGGCGCGGATGTGATACGATAGTAGTAGGGGAACCAGGGTAACCTCTATTGCGGCTACCCTTCTAATTCTGCAACGTATCCCCCTCGAAGCGTAAAGGCTATTCGGGGTGCAGATTGCCATGTGGCGTGTCAAGAATACGTCCCCTGATTAGAAACGATACCCCTGAGAATAATCTTAAGGGTACTCACGCCAGAAGTTAGAATTCTGTGAAACCTTTGGTTTGATTCTCTGGGAATATCACTGTAGTCATATATACCTTTGGGAAGCTACTAAAGGAACCTTCCATCAAGACGTCATGGCCATCTCACCCAAAAGTAGATTTTTCACTTCGCTCAAAATCCGTTTATTTTGCCAAAATGGCGGTAGACGGTATGCTGAATGTACTCTCATTGACAAAGTTGTGAACATTGCTGAAACTCAAATTGTTTAATTTTTATAATTTATTAAACTGAAATACAGCTTATTTTATTAACTAAAAACATTAATTTCTTGGTAATAATTGTTTCTTTTAAAGAAACAAACAAAAACAGTGCATTCAATTTTGTTTCGGAAACATTATTGCATTCTAGAAAGTTACGATTATTTAAATAGTTAATTGTGCTTTAATAATAATTTATCTGCTTTTGTTTTAAATTTCAGTATTTTAACAAACTATTTTGGGTGTTGTGATCAGATCAGCCGATGCACATATGAATCAATAACCAAGGGCATTGTTTATACTATTTCTTAACTTATTCAAAACATCTATTATATATAGTCAATATAGTATTACATAAGCACTGATGTGTTATAAGCTATCATCATTTTCATATAATACATTTATAGCTCACATTGCAGTATTAGTTTTTTTTTTTTCTCTCTCTCTCTCTCTCTGCATATGTAAACATACAATAGAAAACCAATCAAAAACAACATTTGTCCATGCAGAGACTTGGAGGGTTATCTTATAACAAATAATTTAGAAGAAGCCAAACTGATGAATACATACAGTTTTTCAATATTAATCTTACCCGATGATCATGTAGCTGTCAACTCTGTTGCCCGACAGAAATCTAAGGTCGGGATACGCCAGCGATCGCTATACAGGTGGGGGTGTACACAACAGCGCCATCTGTCGAGCAGGTACTCAGGTACTTCTTGTCAACAAGAACTCAATTTTTCCTCTGTCGTGCCACCGGCAAGACCTACTTGGATACGCTGTTGATTCTGGAGTTGTTTTTCACGATTTTGGTGATGTATTCGCTCTAGATTTTAGCCTTCGCTATTCAGGAACCTTTATCATTAGCCTATCAAGCTTTTTGATTAAATTTGGATTAATTGTTAACGAACTTTGCTAGATTTTGGAATTCCCCCCTTGACTATTTCTACAATTCAAGATGTCTGACCAGTCTCAAGTCCCTAAGTACAGGCAGTGTAGCGTTAGGGCTTGTTCTAGGCGTCTTCCGAAGGCCTCCATAGATCCTCACACCGTTTGTTCCAATTGTAGGGGTAAATCCTGTCAATTGGAAGATCGATGTGAGGAATGCGCTGGGCTTTCGGAATTCGATTTTAACGAATTCCTTAAAAATGCACGTAGGCTAGAGAAGGATAGGATCAGGAGGAGTTCTTCTCGCTCTTTTGATTTTTCCTCTCCCCATGCCCCTCAACCTATTCCTTCCCCTGTAGTGGTGACTCCCGACCCTGCTACTAGTGCTCAACCCTCCATGGCGGACATGATGCGTGCCATTCAGGCTCTTGGTGACAGAGTGGAGTCATTAGCTAATGACCGGAATCAACTTTTGGCAGATGTCAAAGAGTTCAAAGCGCAAAGTGCAGTGGGAAGTGTTGTGAGTGCAAGTGAAGTGAAAAGTGTCAGTGTCAGTGTTGCGCATGAGGGTACATCTGTTCGTGCCAGTCGTCCTCCCAGTCCGGGACCTCTTGCAAGCTCCCAAGCCCAGGGGAGAAGCAATGTCGAAGAACCAAAGGGTTCGGCAGGCCTTGATCAGCGTACGGATGTACCCTCAGTGGTTGCGGACGTATCTGTCAGAGATCGTCCCATCCACAAACAGACGAATGAGCCCTATCATTCCTCGTCTGTGGAAGAAGTTTCGAGGAAGAAACGTTGGACCAAGGTCTCACGACCTCTCAAGCGTAAGGTCCCTTCCGAGCGAGTCCAACGGCCCAGGTGTAGCCACTGGGTCAGTTCGGACTCGCCGCAGTCTTCCGAAGACTGCACACCTCCCAAGAGAGGTAGAGTGGTTCCGCAGCAGGCAACTACTCCGTCTGTTGCCGCACCAACCACGGTAGATCCTAAGTGGTCCATGCTGCAGACTATGCAGTCTCAGCTTGCTTCGTTTATGCAGGAGTATCGTGCTGAGAAGGTTGACACTGCACCAGTTAACCTACAACCTGCCACGGTTGTGCGCTCAGCAGATACTGCGGCTGCCTGCTCCCACACTCCACCTGTGAGCTCCACCACCGATGCGCAGTCCACCCTGCCAGACGCATGGTTCCCCTACTACTATCGTATCACATCCGCGCCCACTCCCTCTGGCGGTCATTCCTTGTAGCGTTGAGCATGGTGCTACAGATACAGTAGTTCAGGCGGGGAAACAGGTGCTGTCGAGCTGCCGTGTTTTGACACAATGCGGCATGCTCCGCAACCCATGCGGCATGCTCCGCAACCCATGCGGCATGCTCCGCAACCCATGCGGCATGCTCCGCAACCCACGGCAGTCCCTCCCACGCACCAACACTCTGCTTTTGTTGTTGCCAGCTCGCAGACTGACCAGCAGCGGCATGATGTTGGATCCGCAGCAGCTACGCATGCACCCGTGCTGCCGGATTCAGCCGTTCAGCTTTCTGCTCCACCTTTGCCACTTCCTCCTCAGCTTTCGGATGATGGAGTCTCCGATGACGAAGCTGCGCATTTGGACGATCCGCACTCCGACTTAGAAGAGCCCAAGTCTACGCCTCCCTCCTTAGACTTTCGGAAAGTCCTTGCCTTGTTCAGGGACTTGTATCCGGAGCAGTTTGTGTCTGCAACCCCTCGCTCTCCTCCCTCCGAGTTTGCTCTGGGCATGCAGTCAGCAGCTCCTGCCTTCACCAAACTTGTACTTGCACGCTCATCCAAGAGAGCTTTGAGGGTTATGGGAGAGTGGTTGCAGTCCAAGAAGCAACTGGGAAAGACTGCTTTCATCTTTCCGCCTACCAAGCTTGCTTCCAAATCTAGCGTCTGGTATGCCACGGGAGAGGAACCCGGCTTGGGAGTTCCTGCCTCTGCCCAGGGCGACTTCTCAAGTCTGGTTGACTCTCCCCGCAGGCTGGCTATGAGACGATCTAAGATTTGCTGGTCCTTTTCTGACATGGATCATCTGTTGAAGGGAGTCTTTCGTGCTTTTGAGATCTTCAACTTCCTCGATTGGTGTTTGGGAGCGTTAAGCAGAAAGACATCCCCTTCGGATAAGGACTCTGCCATGCTTATCATGTCTAGCATGGACAAAGCCATTCGGGATGGGTCTGGTGAGCTTGCGGCTTCGTACGTGTCGGGAGTGCTTAAGAACAGAGAACATCTTTGCTCCTTCTTGTCGTCTGGGATCACTCCTTGCCAGAAGTCGGAGTTGTTGTTTGCTCCTCTCTCCAAGTGTCTCTTTCCGGAGGAGCTGATCAAGGGGATGGCTGCCTCGTTGATCCAGAAGGACACCCATGACCTGGTGGCGTCCTCCGCACGTAAGGCTAAAGCTTTACCTTCCGTGCCTAGACCTAGGATGGACACACCAGCCTCTAGGGTCATCCCGCCCTTTCGTGGCAGAACCTCCAGCAGAGGAGGTACCCATGCCGACAGTCACCGTGGCAAATCGAAGAAGGGTTCCAAGTCCTCAAAAGGCAGAATCTGACTGCCTACCTCTCCAGACAGCAGTGGGAGCCAGGCTCAAGAACTTCTGGCAAGCTTGGGAGAGCAGAGGTGCAGACGCTCAGTCTGTGAAGTTGCTAAGGGAGGGGTACAGAATTCCGTTCTGCCGCAGTCCCCCTCTAGCAACGTCTCCCATCAACCTCTCTCCCAACTACAAGGAGAAGGACAAGAGGCTAGCGTTGCAACAAGAGGTGTCGCTCTTGCTACAAAAGGGAGCGGTAGTCATAGTCCGGGACCATCAATCCCCGGGCTTCTACAACTGTCTCTTCCTGGTAGCGAAGAAGACAGGAGGTTGGAGACCGGTGCTGGACGTCAGTGCTCTCAATGCTTTTGTCACCAAGCAGACGTTCACGATGGAGACGACGAAGTCGGTCCTAGCAGTGGTCAGGAAGGAAGACTGGATGGTCTCGTTAGACCTGAAAGACGCGTACTTTCATGTCCCCGTCCATCCAGACTCCCAACCTTTCCTAAGGTTCGTCTTTGGAAAGGTCGTGTACCAGTTCCAAGCCCTGTGCTTTGGCCTAAGCACGGCACCTCTTGTGTTTACCAAACTGATGAGGAATATTGCCAAATTCCTTCACTTGGTAGACATCAGAGCCTCCCTCTACTTGGACGACTGGCTTTTAAGAGCTCCGTCAAGTCGTCGCTGTCTGGAGAATCTCAGATGGACTATGGATCTGACCAAGGAATTGGGCCTCCTGGTCAATATAGAGAAGTCCCAACTCGTCCCATCCCAAACCATTGTCTATCTAGGTATGGATCTTCAGAGTCGAGCTTTTCGGGCTTTTCCGTCGGCCCCAAGGATCAGTCAAGCCCTAGAATGCATCCAGAGCATGCTGAGAAGGAACCGATGTTCAGTCAGGCAGTGGATGAGTCTAACAGGGACACTTTCATCGCTGGCCCAGTTCATCGAGTTAGGGAGACTCCACCTCCGCCCCCTTCAGTATCATCTAGCTGCTCACTGGAGAAAGGACATGACGCTAGAGGCGGTCTCAGTGCCTATTTCCGAAGAGATGAGGTCTACACTGACGTGGTGGAAGAACAGCATTCTTCTCAAGGAAGGTCTACCATTGGCTGTTCAGACCCCCGACCACCGTCTCTTCTCGGACGCATCGGACACGGGCTGGGGTGCGACACTGGACGGACAGGAATACTCGGGCACATGGAATCAGGAGCAAAGAACACTTCACATCAACTGCAAGGAGCTTTTGGCAGTTCATCTGGCCTTGATAAACTTCAAGTCCCTCCATCTAAGCAAGGTGGTGGAGGTGAACTCCGACAACACCACGGCCTTGGCGTACATCTCCAAGCAAGGAGGGACTCATTCGAGGAAGTTGTTCGAGATCGCAAGGGACCTCCTCATTTGGTCAAAAGATCGAATGATTTCGCTGGTAACGAGGTTCATTCAGGGCGACATGAATGTCATGGCAGATCGCCTCAGCCGGAAGGGTCAGGTCATCCCCACAGAGTGGACCCTTCACAAGAATGTTTGCAGCAGACTATGGGCCCTGTGGGGTCAGCCCACCATAGATCTATTCGCTACCTCGATGACCAAGAGGCTCCCGATGTATTGTTCTCCGATTCCAGACCCAGCAGCAGTTCACGTGGATGCCTTTCTTCTGGATTGGTCCCATCTAGACCTGTATGCGTTCCCTCCGTTCAAGATTGTCAACAGGGTACTTCAGAAGTTCGCCTCTCACGAAGGGACACGGTTGACGTTGGTTGCTCCCCTCTGGCCCGCGAGAGAATGGTTCACCGAGGTACTGCAATGGCTAGTGGACGTTCCCAGGACTCTTCCTCTAAGAGTGGACCTTCTGCGTCAGCCGCACGTAAAGAAGGTACACCCAAGCCTCCACGCTCTTCGTCTGACTGCCTTCAGACTATCGAAAGACTCTCAAGAGCTAGAGGCTTTTCGAAGGAGGCAGCCAGAGCGATTGCCAGAGCAAGGAGGACATCCACTCTCAGAGTCTATCAGTCAAAATGGGAAGTCTTCCGAAGCTGGTGCAAGGCGAATGCAGTTTCCTCAACCAGTACCACTGTAATGCAGATAGCTGACTTCCTTTTACATCTAAGGAATGTAAGATCCCTATCAGCTCCTACGATCAAGGGTTACAGAAGCATGTTGGCAGCGGTCTTCCGCCACAGAGGCTTAGATCTTTCCACCAACAAAGATCTACAGGACCTCCTTAGGTCTTTTGAGACCTCAAAGGAGCGTCGGTTGACCACACCAGGCTGGAACCTAGACGTGGTTTTAAGGTTCCTGATGTCAGCAAGATTCGAACCGCTTCAATCAGCCTCTTTTAAGGATCTCACATTAAAGACTCTTTTCCTCGTTTGCTTAGCAACAGCTAAAAGAGTCAGTGAGATTCACGCCTACAGCAGGAACATAGGTTTTACATCTGAAACGGCTACATGTTCCTTGCAGCTCGGTTTTTTAGCTAAAAACGAGCTTCCTTCTCGTCCTTGGCCCAAGTCGTTCGAGATCCCAAGCCTGTCCAACTTGGTGGGGAACGAACTAGAGAGAGTACTTTGCCCAGTAAGAGCTCTTAAGTACTATTTAAGACGTACAAAGCCATTACGAGGACAATCAGAAGCTTTATGGTGTTCTATCAAGAAACCTGCTTTACCGATGTCTAAGAACGCAGTTTCTTATTACATCAGGCTTTTGATTAGAGAGGCCCATTCTCATCTGAAGGAAGAAGACCTTGCTTTGCTGAAGGTAAGGACACATGAAGTTAGGGCTGTCGCTACTTCAGTGGCCTTCAAACAGAACCGTTCTCTGCAGAGTGTTATGGATGCAACCTATTGGAGAAGCAAGTCAGTGTTCGCATCATTTTACCTCAAAGATGTCCAGTCTCTTTACGAGAACTGCTACACCCTGGGACCATTCGTAGCAGCGAGTGCAGTAGTAGGTGAGGGCTCAACCACTACATTCCCATAATCCCATAACCTTTTTTAATCTTTCTCTTGAAATGCTTTTTATTGTTGTTTTTTGGGTTGTACGGAAGGCTAAGAAGCCTTCCGCATCCTGGTTGATTTGGCGGGTGGTCAAATTCTTTCTTGAGAAGCGCCTAGATTAGAGGTTGTGATGAGGTCCTTTAGTATGGGTTGCAGCCCTTCATACTTCAGCACCTAGGAGTCGCTCAGCATCCTAAGAGGATCGCTAGGCTCAGTAAGGAAGACGTACTTTAAAAGGCAGAGTAATGGTTCAAGTCGACTTCCTTACCAGGTACTTATTTATTTTATGTTTGTTATTTTGAATAACTGCTAAAATGAAATACGGGATACTTAGCTTCTAATGTTAACATGTATGCTGGTCTCCACCCACCCCCCTGGGTGTGAATCAGCTACATGATCATCGGGTAAGATTAATATTGAAAAATGTTATTTTCCTTAGTAAAATAAATTTTTGAATATACTTACCCGATGATCATGAATTTAAGGACCCTCCCTTCCTCCCCATAGAGAACCAGTGGACCGAGGAGAAAATTGAGTTCTTGTTGACAAGAAGTACCTGAGTACCTGCTCGACAGATGGCGCTGTTGTGTACACCCCCACCTGTATAGCGATCGCTGGCGTATCCCGACCTTAGATTTCTGTCGGGCAACAGAGTTGACAGCTACATGATCATCGGGTAAGTATATTCAAAAATTTATTTTACTAAGGAAAATAACATATTTCACAACCGTATTCACTAGGGAAGAATCAATGACCGTCCCCAAACCAGCTATGAAATATGAAGGGCCACAACCATTAAGTAGACTTACATTTACAATGGATGATGTGAAAAAGATAATAAAAGGACTCAGTAAGTCTATGGCACCAGGTCCAGATGATATTCATCCAAGAGAGATTATAGAACTAAAAGAGATAACCCCACACTCTTACAAAATGTTCCGAAAGACAGCCAACAAAAGAAAGGCACCACAAGCATGGACTACTAGGCAATGTTCCTCCAAAGGAAGAATCTGGCAATTACAGACCAGTGTGTGTAACTTCAGTGCCTTGCAGAATTTTTTAATCAATTACAGTAGATTCAATAGTAGAACATATTGAGAAAACAATCTTCTGATAGACAGTCAACATGGTTTTAGACAAATCTTTTGGAATTTTCCTACATGTTTAGCATTTATGACAAAAGCCAGGCAATAGACGACATGTACCTAGACTTTCAAAAGGCTTTTGACAAAGTTACTCATAAAAAATTAATGGTCAAAATTAGAGCACTAGGCATCATTGAAGAGCCAGCTGAATAGATCGAAGATTGGCTAAAAAACAGAAAATGTAATCAATAGAGAAGCTTCGGAGTGGGCAGCTGTTACAGGCGTAGTACCTCAAGGATCTGCCCTTGGACCATTGCTATTTCTAATCTACATTAACGACATAGATTTAGGATTAACTATTAGAATAGCCGAATTTGTTGATGATACTAAACTAGGCATAAATGCTGCGAATTGAGAAGACGTAAAAGCCTTAAGAGAGGAAGTAACGAAGCTAGGAGAATAGTCCAGGAAATAGCAAAAGCAAGCATTACAAGCTAGGGTCACCAAACTAGTTCCAACACCAAGGCAATTCGATAGACGGAGGAAGGAACGTTTGAACTTATTTGATCTACAAACTCAACAACTAAGGGGACAGGTAATAGAGGCATGCAAAGTTCTTAAAGGAATAACAATTGTAGATTACAACAATCTTTTCAAGCTTAGCACAAATCAGTCCAGAAGTAACTGATACAAACTGGAATTAAAAAGACACACCACCACTCAATGTGGGAATTTCTTTTCATAAAAATTAGCCAATAATTGGAATAGACTTTAAGTGGATGTAGTAAACAGTAACACGGTAAAGGAATTCAAGCATAAGTTAGACAAGATCATAAGAATTCTCTAAATGCTTAAACTAACTCGCTCAACCAAAGAGCAAATGGAGATT
Organism: Palaemon carinicauda; assembly: GCF_036898095.1. Taxonomy (NCBI): domain Eukaryota; kingdom Metazoa; phylum Arthropoda; class Malacostraca; order Decapoda; family Palaemonidae; genus Palaemon; species Palaemon carinicauda. The sequence goes on along the minus strand of NC_090736.1, from coordinate 10,806,248 downwards.
CTGTGGATGGACTAAAAAGTGCAAAATCCTTATAAAACACACACACACACACTCACCCACTCACTCACTATGTGTGTGTGTGTGTGTGTGTAACAAATGAAATCTTTGTATCTTTACAAAGTGTCTATTGAATACTCACTGACAGTCGTAATAAATAATTTCCTGAGCTCTATAATCAAGCAACACAGAGCTAAAAACTATGAAATATCGTACTTTGGCAGCATTAGTGAAACTCCGGTTAATGTTATGCGATTCAACTCGACAATACAAATAAATAAAATATGAGAGAAGTATTTCAAATAAAACTATTGAAATTAGTATGCTAATTGGAAAATAATAGATCATGTAATATGACACATTCGGAGATAATTTGCATTTTTCCCTAACTGATACAAACCTGGAGTTATTTACTGTATGTGGATATTCTTTCAATGGCAGTTGGAGGTAGCCATTAGACTTTAATTGCGAGGTGGCAACCCTGCCTAACCGCTTAGCGGGTAAGCTTGGGGTACCCAGATGCCTCTATATATGCTCTCAGCTGTGAGAGACATCACTTTTTATTGCAGGCAGGACTTCTGGGGGACAGGTGATGGCAGGTCAATTTATATAAATAACTCTAAGTTTGTATTAGTTAGGGAAAAATACAAAGTATCTCTAAATTTTTTATTTGTTCCCATACAAACAAACCTGTTATTTATGTGGATGACTCACTCTTAGGCAGGTGGAAGTCCTAGATCTGGCATGGACATTGACCCGGTTTTACCTGGTACATTATATGACTGGTCTAGGGAAAACTGACACCTCGCTGAAATATGCTTAGTGAGTATATTCACGGCCTGTGCAATTTAGTAAAAGACAGGTTGTTATTTGTGTGAACGTCCGAGTTTTAAGTAGGAGAAACAACAAGATGTGTCCCATTGCTCCCTCACAAAAAGCAATGGGGTTTTGGACAGTATAAAAATTTTACGACTTATACTAGGCTACACAACAGAAGTGATAATTATCTGCAGAGGTTGAAGCCAGCTAGCAGAGGGACCCATGGTGCTGTACTCCAAGAAAGGGGAAGATGAAGAAAGGAAAATCAGACATTCTTCTCATTCATTCCAGTCTTACCCCAGGTAATCAATGTCCTCAACCAACTGTTGCTTGTCTATCAAGGAGTTTGAGGTATCTTCAACCACTTGTTGAGCAGCCACCACAGGACCGATAGTAAACATATCGAGCCTTCTGTGGGTCACGTCTCTGAGGTAATGGGCTGTAAATGTGGTTTGTCTTTTCCACACCCCCGCCTGGAGAACATGCAACACAAAAGTTGCGTTTAAACGCCAGGGAAGTACCGATTCCCCTGACGTCATGGGCTCTAGGTCGACGAGCCTGAGGAGGATCCGGAGCGGAGGCTCTTTCGATCCCTTGCTGAATCCAGGAGGAAACTGTGTTGTTTGTGATCCTCCTCTTTACTCTTCCTGAACTGACAAACAGAGATGTTAGTCTAGGCCATGTTGCTGCCGTGCATTTTAAGATAGTATCTCAAACTCCTCACTGGGCAAAGTAACAACTGATCTGGGTCATTGGTTACAGAACGAAGACTCATAATCTGAAAGGGCCCGAATCCATGGTCCAGCAACCCCAGATTTTGAGTCTTTGCAATAAACCCTGGGACGAAGCTGAGCGTCACTTCACCCCCCATCCCCTTGAATGGGATATGTCATATGAGAGGCCATGAAGTTCACCGACTCTCTTGGTCAAGCCTAAAGCAAGCAGGAACGCCATCTTCAAAGTGAGATTTCGGTCAGTTGCATGGGGTAATGGTTCGTAGGGAGGTCCTTTTAGGGACCTCAATATGCGAACCACGTTCCAAGGAGGCGGCCTGATCTCTGACTGAGGGCAAGTGATCTCATAATTCCGTATGAGTAAAGAAAGCTCCAACGAAGAAGAAATGTCGACTCCTTTCAGCTTGAAGGCAAGGCTTAAGGCTGAGTGATAGCCTTTCACCGCCGATACTGAAAGGAGCTTTTCCTCCTGAAGGTATACAAGAAACTCCGCTATTACTGGAATAGTGGCATCGAGTGGAGAGATATTCCTTCCACGACACCAACCACAGAAGAGACTCTATTTAGCCTGGTAGACCAAGCCTGAGGACCTTCGCAAGTGTCCAGACATTCATTACACAACTTGTAATGAAAAGCCCTTCTGAGAGAGGAGATGCTGGACAGTCTCCATGTGTGAAGTCTAAGTGACTACACGGTCTTGTGGAAGATGTTCGCGCATGGCTGTTTGAGTAGATCTGGTCGTGGAGGGAGTTCTCTCGGTAGATCTACGAGAAGTTGTGGGAGGTCTCGGAACCCCTCTACGTGATGCCATAGGAGCTACAAGGGTCATCATTAGATCTTTGGATACATCATAAACATCATCAGAGAGAAAATAAGCGGATTACGAAAGCTGGTGAAAGGTAGGTGCCATCCATCCAGTAGTACTTCCACCATCCACTTCTCTGCACCATGTTGCTGAAATATTGCTCAATGGCTTAACAGGCATTCCCGACTCACGGCAACTGGATGAGATTTTAAGATTTCTATAACCCCTTCCTCTCCTTCTACCCTTCTACCTCTACCTCCCTCCCTAGTGCAAGGAGCAACCTTGTTGGAAGTGATAGGGGGATACATGGTCACTACTGAGTTGGAATGAAGAAACGCTAAGAGTAGATGATCAGAAGGGGCCATGGCCCTTGAAGGTCACTGCTCTGTGGATCAGGGATTACTACAATTATCGACGATGTTCTTGACGTCCTTCTGTTGAAAGAGCATCATTTCATCCATGATTAGTGTGTTCCTGAGGGAAAGAGCTACATTCTGCCCACCCCTGACTGGAGAACATCCCTGTGACCACATCTCTCAACTTTGAAACTCAAATGTTACTGCTTTCACTCCTGAGAGAGAACAAGGTTGGTATATTTCTTCTTAGCCAATGGGTTAGTCAAATCCTGAGACAAAGAAGTACAGTTGTAGTTTGCAGGCTGGTCATAGACTCCAAAGCCAAGAACAAGGTGCCCTTGTACTTGGAGTTTGTCAGCAATGGTGCCTGATGTCAGCTTTCCGTGTTGCTGGATCTATCGAAACAGGTAATGGTGCCGTTTCTTCCGGTACATTAAATCTATGCTGCAGTGTTAGGAGGCAGGATTTTGGACAAGTAACTTGAGCAAAGTGGATTCTTAGGCCTGAAGATCTATTAGTTTATCCTAACCAAGGGACCCCATGCAAGAACCGACCACAAGAGCTCAAAGGCGGATCTCTTCTGAGGGCTTCAGTCAATTGCTGTCATCCTGCCCATGATGGATATCATTATTCTCTTCAATGTCGGTAAACTCCCTGATAAGTGAACGATACTGTACTGGTTGCAGACTTGGAGGAGAAGTCGTGTCAATTAGTGACAGAGTTTAGAAGGGTGTGTGAGAGAAGGAAATTGCGAGTTAATGTGGGTAAGAGTAAGGTTATGAAATGAACACTTAGGAGAATGTTAAGTTGAACGGAGAGTTACTTGAAGTCGATAAGTTTAAGAACTTACGTTCTATTGTTGCTGCAAATGGTGCAATGGAAGCAAATGTAAGTTAGAGAGTAAATCATAAATATACCAGGGCACTTCCCCCAATTTTGGGGGGTAGCCGACATCTAACAAATGAAACAAAAAAGGGGACCTCTCCTCTCTACGTTCCTCCCAGCCTGGCAAGGGATTCAACCGAGTTAGGCTGGTACTGCTAGGTTGCCACAGCCCACCCTCCCCCGTTCTCCACCACAGACAACGCTTCATAACGCTGGATCCCCTTCTGCTGCTACCTCCGTGGTCATCCAAGGCACTGGAGGAAGCAGCAGGGCCTATCGGAAATGCGTCACAATCGCTTGCCATTCATTCCTATTTCTAGCACGCTCTCTTGTCTCTCTCACATCTATCCTCCTATCACCCAGAGCTTTCTTCACTCCATCCACCCACCCAAACATTGGCCTTCCTCTTGGGACTTCTCCCATCAACTCTTGCATTCATCACCTTCTTTAGCAGACAGCCATTTTCCATTCTATCAACATGGCCAAACCACCTCAACACATTCATATCCACTCTAGCTGCTAGCTCATTTCTTACACCCGTTCTCACCCTCACTACTTCGTTCCTAACCCTATCTACTCGAGATACACCAGCCATACTCCTTAGAAACTTCATCCCAAACACATTCAATTTCTGTCTCTCCGTCACTTTCATTCCCAACAACTCCAATCCATACATCACAGTTGGTACAATCACTTTCTCATACAGAACTCTCTTTACATTCATGCCCAACCCTCTATTTTTACTACTCCCTTAACTAACCCCAACACTTTGCATCCTTCATTCACTCCTGACATATATCTGCTTCCACTCCACCATTTGCTGCAACAACAGACCCCAAGTACTTATAATGATCCACCTCCTAAAGTAACTCTCCATTCAACATGACATTCAACCTTGCACCACCTTCCCTTCTCGTACATCTCATAACATTACTCTTACCCACATTAACTCTCAACTTCCTTCTCTCACACACACACTTCCAAATTCTGTCACTAATAGGCCAAGCTTCTCTTCCGCGTCTCCAACCAGTACAGTATCATCCGCAAACAACAACTGATTTACCTCCCATTCATGGTCATTCTCGTCTATAAGTTTCAATCCTCGTCCATGCACTCGAGCATTCACCTCTCTCACCACTCCATCAACATACAAGTTAAACAACCACGGCAACATCATACATCCCTGTCTCAGCCCCACCCTCACTGGAAACCAATCCCTCACTTCATTTCCTATCCTAACACATGCTTTACTACCTTTGTAGAAACTTTTTGCTGCTTGCAACAACCTTCCACAACTCCATACAACCTCATCACATTCTATATTGCTTCCCTATCAACTCTATCATACACTTTCTCCAGATCCATAAACGCAACATACACCTCCTTACCTTTTGCTAAATATTTCTCGCATATATGCCTAACTGTAAAAATCTGATTCATACAACCCCTACCTCTTCTAAAACCACCCTGTACTTCTAAGATTGCTTTCTCCGTTTTATCCTTAATCCTATTAATCAGTACTCTACCATACACTTTCCCAACTACACTCAATAAACTAATACCTCTTGAATTACAACACTCATGCACATCTCCCTTACCCTTATATAGTGGTACAATACACACACAAACCCAATCTACTGGTACCATTGACAACACAAAACATATATTAAACAAACTCACCAACCATTCAAGTACAGTCACACCCCCTTCCTTCAACATCTCAGCTTTCACACCACCCATACCAGATGCTTTTCGTACTCTCTTTTCATCTAGTGCTCTCCTCACTTCCTCTCTTGTAATCTCTCTCTCATTCTCATCTCCCATCACCGGTACCTCAACACCTGCAACAGCAATTATATCTGCCTCCCTATTATCCTCAACATTCAGTAAACTTTCAAAATATTCCGCCCAGCTTTTTCTAGCCTCCTCTCCTTTAAACAATCTTCCATTTCTATTTTTCACAGTCCCTTCAATTCTTGAACCACCCTTCCTTACTCTCTCCACTTCTTTCCAAAACTTCTTCTTACTCTCTTCATATGAATGACACAATCCTTTACCCCACCTCAGGTCAGCTGCCCTCTTTGCCTCACCTACCTTGCGCTTCACTTCCACATTTTTCTCTCTATATCTTTCCTACTTCTCTACACTATTACTCTGCAGCCATTCTTCAAAAGCCCTCTTTTTCTCTTCCACTTTTACCTTCACTCCTTCATTCCACCATTCACTGCCCTTCCTCATGCTGCATCCAACAAACTTCTTGCCACACACATCACTTGCAATCCAAACAAAATTTTCTTTTACTAACTTCCACTCCTCCTCTAAATTACCAGTTTCTCTTACTTTCACTTCGTCATATGCCATTTTCAACCTTTCTTGATATTTACTTTTTACCCCCGGTTTTATTAGCTCTTCAACCCTCACTAGCTGCCTTTTACATCCACCTACTCTATTCCCCCACTCTTTTGCTACAACTAATTTTCCTTCCACCAAAAAATGATCAGACATACCGTTAGCCATACCCCTAACCACGTGCACGTCTTTCAATCTTCCAAACAATCTTTTAGTTATCAACACATAATCCATTAATGCCCTTTCTACCACTCTTTCATTTGCCACTCTTACCCATGTATACTTGTTTTTATCTTTCTTTTTGAAAAAGCTAGAACTTAACACCATCTCTTGCTCAACATACATATCTACCAGTCTCTCACCACTCTCATTTTCACCTGGTTTGCCATACTTCCCAATGACACCTTCTACCTCTCCAGCGCCCACTCTAGCATTTGTCACCCATGACAACTACATAATTCCTTCTACTCACCTAGTTAATTCATCCCAGAACTCGTTCGGCTCTTTTTCACTTTTTTCACAACCTGGCCCACACGCACTGACAAAAGCCCAACATTCCCTACCCAACCTAACCCTTACCCACATTAACCTAGATAATATCTCCTACCATTCCACTACTTTAACTCTCATCCAATCACTCAGCAATAAAGCCACACCTTCTCTCACTCTTCCCCTTTCAATCCCAGACATTTCACCAAACATAACTTCACCTTTCCCTTTTATCTTTGTCTCGCACAAAGCCAATATATCCATCCTTCTATTCCTAAACATACTTCCAATCTCACATCTTTTACTCTCTATCGTACTACATCCACGCACATTCAAACCCCCCAAAACTAGAGTGCGGGGAGCAGTCACTCTCCCCCCAGCTCCCCCTCTTTGATGTCTCATAGGATTATAATACAGGAGAGGGGGTTCCCGTCCCTTTTAGTCGCCTCTTACGACACGCAGGGATACGTTGGCGCTATTCTATCATTACCAGGTGACCTTCACCGAGTCCGTCGTCGGGCAAACAGGAATGAATACAAAAAATGACAAATTCAGAGGTAATTTATATTTTTCCTAACGATACAAACCTTACCTATCTAATAGGGGTTATTACTTTCGGCGTAGCTGAAATGACGAGCCATTAGAATTTTAATGAGGGTTTACTACCCCACCGCTAGTTAGCGGGGGGGTAGGGAGGGTAGCTTGCTACCTCCCCCCCACACACACCTGTGCTTGAGCTCACTTTGCTTAGAGGTAGGACTTCAAGGGGGATAGGGCTGGCAGGCAAGTTTGATTAAATAGCTAAGGTTTGTATCGTTAGGAAAAATATAAATTACCTCCAAATTTGTCATTTGTTCCGTAACTAAAATACAAACCAAGCTATTTAATAGGGGTGACTCACCCATTAGGAAGGGTGGACAGTCCCAGCCAGTACTGGCTTTTGGCTTTGCCCAGGGACTCAGTATCTGAGTGTCAGCACTCAACAATAATGAGTCCCTGCACCTCGCTAGACCCTTGCTACGCAAGGGACGTGGCCTACGTAAGCTGTGTGTGAAGGTATAAAGTGTGACTCGTCCTAGGAAGTTGACCTGTAGTCCTTTATAAGGAAACTTAGGCTAAGACTCCCAATACCACCTCGTCAGGATATGGGGACGTGACAGTATTAACTTAATACTAGGAACACAAAGAAACATGGTTTACCTGCAGTGGTTTGAGGTCAGCTGTGCAGAGAACCCAGGATGCTGCTTTCCCCAAGAGAGGGGAAGATGAAGAAAAGAATAAGGGCCAGACATACCTTTTCATTCATGCACACTAAGACCGGGTAACAATGCCCTCAACCTTCAGCTACTTGTCCATTAAGGAGCCTGAGGTTTTAAACCAGCTGTTGTGCAGCCACCACAGGGCCGATAGAAAACGTATCGAGCCTCCTGTGGGTCACGTCTTGCAGGTAGTGGGCTGTGAAGGTCGTCTGACACTTCCACACCCCAGCTTGAAGAACCTGCATCACTGAAAAGTTTTTCTTGAAGGCCAGGGACGTAGCTACGCCCCTGACGTCATGTGCTCTAGGGCGACGTGACGGAGGAGGGTCTGGATTCAGGGACCGATGGATCACCTTCCGAATGCATGCCAAGATGGTATTCTTGGTGACCCTCTTAGTCCTCCCAGTGCTCACAAACAATGCCTGCACCTGGGGGCGGACTGCAGCCGTTCTTTTGAGATATAGCCTCAGACTCCTTACTGGGCACAGTAGGAGTTGGTCTGGGTCATCTGTTACAGAACGAAGATTCGAAATCTGGAAGAAGTCGAATCGAGGGTCCGGCACCCCAGGATTCTGAGTCTTGGCAACAAACTCAGGGACAAATTTGAACGTAACCTCCCCCCATCCCCTTGAATGGGCGATGTCATATGAGAGACCATGAAGTTCACCGACTCGCTTGGCCGAAGCCAAAGCTAGTAGGAACACCATCTTCCAAGTTAGGTGGCGATCTGAAGCCTGGCATAATGGTTCATAGGAAGGTCTCTTAAGGGACCTGAGAACTAGAACCACGTTCCATGGAGGTGGTCTCACTTCCGACTGAGGGCAGGTAAGTTCATAACTTCGTAGGAGTAGGGAAAGTTCCAGCGAGGAAGAAATGTCCATTCCTTTGAGCCTGAAGGCAAGACTTAAGGCTGAGCGATAGCCTTTCACTGCCGAGACTGAAAGGCGCATTTCCTTCCGTAAATACACAAGGAACTCTGCTATTGCTGAAATAGTGGCATCGAGAGGAGAGATACCCCTTCCACGACACCAACCACAGAAGACTTTCCACTTTGCCTGGTAGACAGATGCGGATGACTCGCAGATGTCCAGACATCCTGATCGCAACTTGTTGCGAAAATCCTTTCTCAGCGAGGAGATGCTGGATAGTCTCCAGGCGTGAAGTCGTAGCGAAACTACGGCTTTGTGGAAGATATTGGCATGTTTGTTTGAGTAGCTCATGTCGCGGAGGAAGTTCCCTCGCAAGTTCCGTCAGGAGTTGCTGAGGGTTCATGAACCATTCCGCGTGATGCCATAGTGGAGCTATAAGGGTCATTGATAGATTGAACGATATTCTGGTTTTGTTGAGTACCCTCCTCATCAGACAGAACGGGGGGAAAGGCGTAAACGTCGATGTTGTCCCACCGTTGTTGGAATGCATCTTGCCAGAGAGCCTTGGGGTCCGGGACTGGGGAGCAGTACAGCGGCAGCTTGAAGTTCAACAGATCCACAGTCGGAGAACCCCACAAAGTCAGGACTTTGTTGGCTACTCGATGATCCAAAGACCACTCGGTACTCACTATCTGAGACGCTCTGCTCAGACTGTCGGTGAACACATTCCTCTTGCCGGAAATGAAACGTGCCGATAGTGGAATCGAGTGGACTTCGGTCCATCTCAGCATCTCTACTGCGAGATGAGATAGCTGCTTTGAAAAGGTACCTCCTTGCTTGTTGATGTAAGCCACTACTGTGGTGTTGTCGCTCATCACCACCACAGAGTGACCCGCCAGGTATTGTTGGAACTGTTGAAGAGCCAAGAAGACGGCCTTCATCTCTAGCAGATATATATGGAGGCACTTTTCTGATTCTGACCACAGGCCTCAGGTCCTGTGGTGCAGAACATGGGCCCCCCACCCTTTCTTTGAGGCGTCCGAAAACAGCATCAGGTTCGGGGGGAGGACGAGAAGATCCACTCCTCTTCATAGGTTTTCGTCTATCACCCACCACTGAAGGTCCGTCCGTTCCGCAGATCCCATAAGGATCATGACGTCCGGGGAATCTCATCCTGAGGCAACCGTTGGGAACTAGACGAGCCAAAGATGAAAGATGACCGAGGAGATGTAACCACGATTGGGCTGGGAGTTCTTCTCTTCTGAGGAAAGAGCTTGCGACCCTCCTCAGCCTTGCTATCCTGTCGTCTGATGGGAAGGCTTTGTGGAGATTGGTGTCTATGATCATGCCTAGATATACCAGTCTTTGAGTGGGAAGCAGAGAGGACTTCTCGAGATTTACCATGATCCCCGGATCCTGGCAAAGTCGTAGTAGTTTGTCTCGGTGTTGAAGAAGGGATGACTCTGAGTCTGCTAGGATCAGCCAGTAGTCTAGATAACGGAGGAGACGGATGCCGATCCTGTGTGCCCACAACGATATTAGGGTGAAAACACTGGTGAAAACCTGTGGTGCTGTGGAGAGACCGAAACACAGCACCTTGAACTGGTAAACCTTGTTTTCTAGGCTGAATCTTAAGTACTTCCTTGAAGACAGATGGACTGGGATCTGGAAGTACGCGTCCTTCAGATCCAGCGTACACATGAAGTCTTGCGGTCTCACTGCAAGTCTGACCGTATCTGCCGTCTCCATGCTGAACGGAGTTTGCTTGACAAACTTGTTAAGAGCCGAGAGGTCGATGACTGGTCTCCAGCCACCAGACGCCTTCTTTACAATAAAGAGTCGACTGAAGAAGCCTGGAGATCCGTCGAGGACCTCTTGGAGAGCGCCCTTCTTCAACATGGTCTGGACTTCTGCCCGAAGGGCTTGCCCACTTGCCGATCCCATAGCAAGGGAGCTCAAAGACACTGGATCCGCTGTCAGGGGAGGTAGAGATGTTGTGAACGGGACGCGATATCCCTGACTGATTACGGAAATCATCCAGGAATCGGCCCCGAGTTGCTGCCACCTGTTCGCGCAACTTTGTAGGCGTTCCACCACTGGTGGACATGCAGGGGGACTGCCAATCCTAGCGTTTGCGACCTCAGCCGCTCCCTCCAGGATTTTTCCCTCCCCTGGAGGACTTTTTGCCTTTCTTGTCCTTGACAGGAAAGGGCTTAGACACCGTCGTCTTTGCTGCAGCTGCCGGTTTCGTAGTCTTAGTAGGACGTGGTTGCTGGGGTGCTGGAGGTTTATAGGGCTTCGATGTTAGAGCTCGATGTAGGAGAGAGTCCTGGTTGGACTTCCTCCACCTCTCAGCAGCCTGCTCCATGTCCTTAGGCTCGAACAAATTCTTCCCCATAACGGAAGAATGTCTGAGCTTGCTGGTCTCGGTACTGGGGACCTTTTGATGGAACCTCTCAGACACCGCATCTCGACGTTTCAAGATGGTATTAGCCCACAAGTTCGAGACTTGGTGGGCTAGAAACTCGATCGTGCGAGTGCCCGAGAGTAAAAAGGTCTCCATAGCCTTCCAGGTTCTTTCTTTGGACAAATCCTCCAATTGTAACAGGATGCCTAGTGTACCTAGCCAGATATCCAGCCATGAAGTGGCCTGCATGGCACACTTCGCTACCTTCTCCTGGCTAAGGATCTCCGTAGCCGAGAACGAAACCTGCCGGTTGGAGTGTCTCTCAAGAGAGACTCCCCTGGTAAGATCTTCCAATGAATGGTGAAGTGGAAGAGCTAAACAAGGCTCCTCAACGATGTCGAAGTACCTCCTCTGATGGACACGAGGAAGTGGGAGGAGCTTGTTGCCGGCGCTGGATCTGCTGGAGGAGGCAAGCTCGGAGAGCTGGGCCTCGATCTTGACCCTGGCACTCTTAACCCCCTGAGACCAGGGCAAAGCCGCACTGGCCCTAGAGGGTTTTTGAGTCCCAAAGACTCGGTCCAAGACCGTGTCCTTGCCCTCACGAGGAGGAATCTCGGGGTTCGCAAACCTATTGAGATTCCTCATATGGGATAGATTTGCCAGAATGCGTGTTCTGACTCCTGCAGCTCTCCTCCTGAAGGACTAGCAGCGAAGTCTCCAGTCCCCAAAGGCTCTTCTTGGGGGAACTCGTGGACGTTTTCAGAGGGCTTGGCTGGCTCCGGTTTAAGCCTTGATGACGACTTAGGTACAGTTTTGGAGTCCTTCGACTCCTTCCTGGGAGGGATGCAGTACTCCAAAAGCGACAGTGGGAGGCTCTTCTCCACCCCTACCCGAGAAGATGTTTCAGCGCGAGGTGGGGTTTCCCCCATTGGCGCGATGGGGGAAAGTCTCACCTCACGTGCTTCCCGAGGACGGAAATTCTTCGTCCGATGGGGAGGGAGAAAACGTCTGGGGGGGGGGTGGGGAGGGAGAGAACGTCTGGGGGGGGTGGGGAGGGAGAGAACGTCTAGGGGGGTGGGGAGGGAGAGAACGTCTGGGGGGGGTGGGGAGGCCTTCCTCAAGTACTTACGCAGAGTCAGCTTCGCCCTTGGAGAAGTTACCACGTTCAAAACTCCTCTCTTCCTCTTCAGGGGAGTAGAAGCCGCCAAGGATTTGTGGCCCAGGTCAGAGAAAACAGGCTTAAACGCCTGCATGATAGCTCTGACCAGTGTCCCAAACCAAGGCTGCTGGCTGATGGCTGCGCTGTCAGTTACTCCCTCTGGAGGGAAAGGGATCGACTGATCCCTGGGAGGAGTTACCAAAGCGGGGTTCGCCTGAAAAGAGGCATGCGAAGAAACGTCCCTGGACCTTTCTGGAACTTTCCCCCCTGCCGGCGAGCGCACTGTTCTGTGCTTGCAGGGGGGGGGGGACGCGACGATGATGACCTGGCCGCGCGTTGTCCTGCAGCCTCGCGCGTGGGTGGTTGCTGATCGCGCTGCGGAGCGCGCTTGCACGATGGGAAATGCCCAGGGTCGCGCATGGGTGACTGTACGCGCGCAGGGGCGCGCGATGGACACATCAGAGGGTACGTCGATGGAAGATCGCGCGCTCGCGTGTGCGAAGGTGAATGTTCGCGCGCGGGGGCGCAGGATCCGGCTGAAGAGCCCGTGCGGGCGAAGATACCGTTGGGAGACACATACCTTGCGCGCGGGCGCGCATAAGAGCGCTTATCAGGCTTTGGAGATGGGCGTGGGCGCGCGTGCGCAACCTCGTGGGCGCGAGTCGGAGACTGCGCACGAAGATGTGCTGGCGAGGGATGGCTCGCAGGTGGAGAGTGACGGCGCGCTGGCGCGTTGGCGAGCGCTAATGAGTAAGAGAAGGAAATATCTTTCCTACTGTGCCCAGATCCGAAGATCGTGGGCGCGCAGGAGATCGTTGGAGTGGAGAGCACTGGCGCGCATGGCGCGCAGCAGGTTGAGGACGCGCAGTAGCGCTCTGGCAATCAGGAGAGCGCTGGCGCGCTTTATCAGGAACATCCAGCGATGAGCACTGAGGAGAGCGCTGGCGTGCTTTAACAGGAACATCCAACAATGTGCGCGCAGGAGAGCGCTGGCGCGCAGGTGAGCATTGGTGCGCAGGTGAACCCTGGCGCTTAAGGGAAGTATGTGCAAATTTGGTCATACGCCCTTTTTGCCCCAAAGGGACCGTTGCCTGTTTTCCAACAGGATGTGTTGGCTTCCACAGCGCGTTAGCAACCAGGAACGGCGACAGCAGGTCAGCAGGTCTGGGGGGTGGAAGGTCGACGTGTCCTTTGTAAGGACGACCTTCCACAGAAGGAGATCGTGAATGATCTGCGGAGAGGTCCAGGGTTGTAGCTGGGAGAGTCGGAGCACGATGGCGAGGTTCCTCTGCGGCGGACTGCGGAGACGATGAACTGAAGAGGCGCCTCCTCACACCCTTGTGAGGTGAAGGAAGACCTCTCCGGTGAAGAGGAAGGCGGGCCTTACGCCTTATGCGTCCTCTGCGGGCCGTGGGATCAGCATGCTGAACATCAGCAGTCCTCCGAAGAGGAGTCTCTGTAAGTGAACTCCACCGAGGGGGAGAATCACCAGCAGGAGAGACCGTTGGACTTAGTTCCTCCCTCGAAGCATGAGCAGAGGGAGAAACTAAGCCTTCAGCAACAACAAGTTGATCAGGAGCAGAGGTTTGAGATATCACATCGGAAGCCTCTGCCAACCCAACGTCGACGATAGACAGAGGATCAACCTCTGCTAAAGTCGGCGATTGTTTGACAGCGGCTCCCAACCGGATCATGTCAAACAAGGCTTCCTTGGAGGGCGAACCCTGGAGCCCCAAGGAAGACCAAAGCTGAAATAAATCATTAGTGCAAACATCAAGATTTAAATCCTCACCCGGGGGAGGAGGAGGAGCTGCCTCGCTATGGGAGGCAACTCCCTCTCCCGAACCCCGAGATCGGTCAAAAGAACCATGGACTACGCTTCCACTCGACGGTTTCTTGGAAGAAACCGATCGAGCAGGAGCTTCGGAGGAGGTTTGGGCAACGGAAGAAGAGTCCTTGGGATTTTCTCCTTTCAAAGAAACCTTCGAAGGAGAAACATCCCGTCTGGACTTCTTCTTCCGTCGCCGAGAAAACCTCTCCCACTGGGAGGTAGACCACTCCCTACACTCGCCACACTTATTATCTCTATCACACCACTGTCCCCTGCAATAAGGACAAAGGGTGTGAGGGCCCGTATCGACCGCCGACATAAACGTGCTACAAGGGCGGTCGGGTAATCCAGGACACTTTCGCATAATCGTAGAGGCCAACTTCAGACACACCTGTAGAAGAGAAAGCAAAAGCAAAAAGCATTAAATGGATGTCAAGAGGCGAGGGTGAGAGCAGACATGTCCGACTACCACCCGAGCCGAGAGCAAAGTGAGCTCAAGCACAGGTGTGTGTGAAGGGGGTGTTAACAAGCTACCCCCCCGCTAACTAGCGGTGGGGTAGTAAACCCTCATTAAAATTCTAATGGCTCGTCATTTCAGCTACGCCGAAAGTAATAACCCCTATTAAATAGCGTGGTTTGTATTTTGGTTACGGAACAAATCTCCTTTTGTTTCCTTTTTATTGGGGGAAGTGCTATGGTAAATAGATAATTCAAAAGCACTTATGATAAATGCCAATATGCAGGAAGAAAACCTCTCAATGATTAATGACTACATATTAATCAATCATTAGTGACACCTATGTAATAAGGCAAAAAATATTCAACAATATAAAAGAGTAACCCTTTTAGATTCTGATGAATTTGCAGTGATAAAAGGAAAGGGTAAGAATTCAATTCCAGATAATTTCTGTATTCAGCTTGAAAATAACATAAATCAACATTTCTTAAAAAATAAATTCACAGCATGTGATAATAGAGCCTTATTCATATGGTCATAAACGATTAATAGTGTGACTCTCCTCGGAAAAGTTTCCTGACAACCCTTCTACCAAATATGAAAGGGTTAAGGGAAGAAAAGCAGAGTTCCTATTGTACTTATAAAAAAAAAACAATCGTAAATATACATATACAGTACATAAAGTATGAAATTAGTTGAAAATCAAACAAAACTAACTGTAATAGACATCTGTCAGCAGAGTTAGTCAACACATATAACCTAATTAACTTGCCAATGGTAAAAGTTACCTAAAAAATAATACATACATACATATACCAAGGCACTTCCCCCAATTTTGGGGGGTAGCCGACATCAAACAGATGAAACAGAAAAGGGGACCTCTCCTCTCTACGTTCCTCCCAGCCTGACAAGGGATTCAACCGAGTTTGGCTGGTACTGCTAGGAGTGCCACAGCCCACCCTCCCCCGTTATCCACCACAGATGAAGCTTCATAACACTGAATCCCCTACTGCTACTACCTCCGCGGTCATCCAAGGCACCGGGGGAAGCAGCAGGGGCCTACCGGAAATGCGTCACAATCGCTCGCCATTCATTCCTATTTCTAGCACACTCTCTTGCCTCTCTCACATCTATCCTCCTATCACCCAGAGCTTTCTTCACTCCATCCATCCACCCAAACCTTGGCCTTCCTCTTGTACTTCTCCCATCAACTCTTGCATTCATCACCTCCTTTAGCAAACAGCCATTTTCCATTCTCTCAACATGGCCAAACCACCTCAACACATTCATATCCACTCTAGCTGCTAACTGATTTCTTACACCCATTCTCACCCTCACAACTTCGTTCCTAACCCTATCTACTCGAGATACACCAGCCATACTCCTTAGACATTTCATCCCAAACACATTCAATTTCTGTCTCTCCGTCACTTTCATTCCCCACAACTACGATCCAAACATCACAGTTGGTACAATCACTTTCTCATACAGAACTCTCTTTACATTCATGCCCAACCCTCTATTTTTTACTACTCCCTAACTGCACCCAACACTTTGCATCCTTCATTCACTCTCTGACATACATCGACTTCCATTCCACCATTTGCTGCAACAACAGACCCCAAGTATTTAAACTGATCCACCTCCTCAAGTAACTCTCCATTCAACATGACATTCAACCTTGCACCACCTTCCCTTCTCGTACATCTCATAACCTTACTCTTACCCATATTAACTCTCAACTTCCTTCTCTCACACATCCTTCCAAATTCTGTCACTAATCGGCCAAGCTTCTCTTCCGCGTCTGCAACCAGTACAGTATCATCCGCAAACAACAACTGATTTACCTCCCAAAATACATCAGAGAGTAATGTTTGCTGAAATTAAGGCAGTGCAGTTCTCTAAACTTACGCTAATTGTAATTAAGTGTTATAAACTACCTTTAAAAATGCTGTATCTACATGGCTACTAGAATAATACTAATTTGCATTATCTAAATGGAAAAATATGTAGATAAAGGATGCATTAAATAATTTGACAATTATTATTTTTCAAAGATTTGAATTAATTCCTAAAATTGACTCCTACAAGATCAAATTTGTCCCCTAGCTGCATCCATTTTTCAGCTTTCTTCTATATTTCTGTCCAACCTCTTTTCCAGTTACACCTCGGTGTTGAATGGCCTCCGTAGCCATAATTCAGGGCCATAAGAAACAAATTCTAATAATCAAATAAAATTAGCAAGAAAAAGCAGTCAAGTGGTGAAGAACGGCGAATCACTCCTTTTGTCTTACCAAAAAGACTAACAAAATCTCTTTAGGAGACCCAAAAATCTTGAATTTAAACTAATTATAAATACATGTGATGTGTAATAAAACCAACTCTAATTGTAATAATAAAATATCACATATCTAAACTTTTAAATATAACCTTTACTGTGGTTCAGACTAACAAGAACAAATGATTGAAAGAAAAGGCAATTTATTTGTAATTCTTTATTGTGGGCATTTTTTTTATATCTAACCAGGACATTAAATTGCCAAACTATAAAATAACTGGTACTGATTACCTATGTTCTTAGCACCATCCCAACCTCTTATTTCTATGAATCTCCCCTGATATTCATACAGGGTATTGCTTTGACCTCAAAGCAGACTCAATATCGTCGTTACCCGCCCCCCCAATAAAAACACAAATTTCCACTTTTCTTCCCTGACCTCTTGCCTAGTCAGGTGACATCTGGCTGTTAAAGTCAATCTAATTCAGTCCTCTCTGCCAAGCGATACTAGATTGACCTTTTGCCTTTTTGTGTCCAAAGGCACTCCTATTTGGAGTTTCCTAAATAGATTTTGGAAACCATGGATTTATTTGTTCTACAAGTGTTCACCTAAGGTATCATATCCCCTAGTCTGTTTCTCTATATAAATAACAGAGAACTGAAATGTAAATTCAACTAAGTGTTTTATAGGGGCAAGTAGGAACCACTTATTTCTTATTTTATGGTGTAGCCTATCATTTGCTAACTACTTATGATGGGTTACATTTGGATGACAACACACATCGTTCGATTACAGGCTCAGGCACTAGCTCATCTTGAATTTTTCTGAATTAATGTTAATGTAAGTAATTCTTAATGCCAAAATTTATCTTTTACCCTACACAGTACAAAATTGCCGTTATTAGTAAAAAAGGGGAAGGGATTTTATACGCAAGTTATTTTGCTTTATCTTATTTTTGTTTTGTTGATATTTGAATGAATAATATAACTCGATGATTAAGATTATTCCAAGATATGACAAAATTTGTGGATTCAACAATTATTTTTTTATTTTGCCGAAATGTTTAATCAAAACTACCAAATATATAGGGTACTAATAAAATATTATCTACTTTATTCTCAGCTTTAAAAGGCCAAGAAGAAAGGATGTAAATCAAAGATTAGATGTGTTCGGATTATATTGTTTTGAGAAACTGGTGGCCCCTTATCGGCCTCAAAGAGAGTGGTTTCCAGGTCTGTGGCCTCGGTAGTTGGACTGACCGAGGAAGTTGTCATACAACCATTTTTCTCAAGCAACTTTTCTACAGACAGGTGCATTCTAAATCTTGGCATTGTCCATAGAACTGCGTGAACGCTGTACTCAGCATCTTCAGAGGAAACATTTCTTTTTCAAAGCCCTTTAGTTGTCTATTTTAGATTCTTTAAATTAAAGACAGTCCACAAATAAGCTTATAAAGTTAATGGAACATTTAGTTTGATTGCTGCTAGTAAGCAATGGGTCAGTAACTAGAACTAGTTTGGATAACAGTAAATTTCTGCAATTTTTTTTCTAAGAATAGAGCTCATGCTCATTAAGACCATCTTATCTTCTTTGCTGGTATTCAGAGCTAATATAATTTTAGGAGTATAGTACTTGAAATTATGTTAGCAGTACAAATACCAATTGAACCGAAATCTTTTCTTTATAAGGCTCGACTAAAAGGGACTAAACTCCTTTCATGCAATCAGTCTGAGTGTCATACTGTACTCAAACAAGTCCAGATTTAGTACCTTTGAAAAATATTCATATCAAAAGATCTCATGGCTAAAACTGTTTCTTTGGTGTTATCATTGACTCAATGCATTAGTACACTAAAAGCCATTTCTTGTAAGGTAGGTTTTGAAGAATTTTATAAGGATTTTATTGTGTTTGCCTGCTTTCAGGGCTAAGAATAATTTTAGGAAAAAAAAATTTACCACAATATTTTTAAATGCTATTTTTGAAAAGGAAGTTATGACTGCATCAGCGAATGGCTTTTTTTGGCCAATGAGAACTATTAAAGTATTATCTGGTAAAAATTGCAGATATTATGAGTAATGTTCCTAATTTTTGTGAGGTTAAATTATCAAATTGTCTTTTATTAAAATACTTTTCTGTAAAAGATTGGTCTCAAAGACACGAATGTTGTTATTTCTAAGTCAGAGATACGATTTATAAGTGAAAGTCCAAGATATTACAAGTGCACCTACATCAAATTTCGTAGGAATGTCTTTGAAAATATTTTAGCTGGAGATCAGGGCTTACCATATCAGTATTCGCTAAACATCACCTCAAAGAATCCTGAACCTCTTACCAACATACTGGCCTCTAGTTACCATAGTAGACTAGTGGCTGGAGATGTTTGAATAAATGTTGGTTTTTCTTCAGTTTTACTGATGAATTAATTTAATTTGTTTTTACATCTTAGAGGTATCTAAAATACCCTTTCCTTAGATGCAACATTTTAGTACCGAGCCATTACATTAGGGGGAGAGTCTGGTGTATATGAGCATTTTCTTTTGGCCTTTAAATTTCCTATCAAGCAACCTACTTCAGTGCATAAGTCAGCAATATATCCACGGGAGGTTCATAGAAATAAATTCAATTTGAATAAAATCAGTTATTTCTATACTTGCATGATCATATACGTGTACATCACCACTCTCCTCCCCATTGCCTAATGAGGTCAAAAGAATAGGAGATAGATGTCGACCTTGAAATAGAGTTGTGTTGACTTTAATCACCAGATGTCACCTGGGTGGGTTCAAGGGAAGACAACTGAAAATCTACTTATTTTTTGGTGTGGGGGGAGGGAACAGCGATATTGAGTCAGCTTCGGCAATAGGGCAACATGAACATCAGGTGAGCATAGAATAACAAATTTCATTAAAATTAAATTATTTATATTAAGAGAATATTTTCAAGTTTTGATATAACTCACATCAGTAACTTTTTCATTCTAAATTGCAATACAAACTGAGATATTTTGTATCCATGGGATCACAGATTCATTACATCCAAGAAACAATTAGTTATTTTCAGTTTTTAAAGGTATTTCATGCAAACCGGAGCTAAAAAATGTCAACTCTCACAGGGCCAGCCTGACGGGTTTGTTCTTGTAAAACATTATCAAGCTGGTTCTCATAATATCTGCAGTACAGAAAAGTTACTTATTCTAACTGCAATCACTGATCTGTCTTGAATATAAAACAACAATTATAAAGAATTTTAATTAAATTTTGTTTCCAAGTAACATGCAAGTTAACATGATATAATTTTTTTTTCTATACTTTATAAAATACCCATTTAGTTAGCAAAAGGAGATAACCAGATGCAAAAAATCACAGTACAGTACAAAAATTACAGGGCAACTAATCAAGATAAAAATATCAAAGTAATTTGGAAAATAAACACTAGTACCACTGTTTATCTATACAATATTTTGTGACTGCTTAAAGGCAAACAGTTCTGGCTCTCATGGGAGTTTAGATCTGAGGTAGTTAGTTGGGGAACAATGTGTACTCGATTTTTAGATATTGGACAGACCAATATTCAAGAACCTAAGGATTTTTAGGGTAAGATTTGGCATTTCTCTCTCACTAATTATAAAAACATTGAAAAAGATTATTTTATCAAATAATATAAAGCCTTACTAGAGCTATTACTTCAAAGCTCAAAAGACAGACCAACTTATATAATTACCAAACTAAAATAACACTTGTAAATTTGGGAGAGCCAGGAACACAGTTTAAGTAGAGTTTGACCTCTGCCTATCCCACCTCTAATGTTTTTTCATATCCACAAGAGTTAATATTTTTGGAGACAATATCTCCTTCCAGATGCTATTTCCATAATACTGTAAACTGGAGAATCCAATGGGTCATATAAAATGCTATATTTGCTTGGCTTATGCTGAGTAGTGGCCACATGGCCTATTATCGGATAGGGCATAACATACCTTGGTAATCCTAATTGCTACTTCAGTGTAGAAAATATGAATTCATGTTGAAGATTTCCAAGAAGGAACAGTCAAACATGTGTTGCAGATTCCTTGTGCAAGAGTAACAAATGAAAAGATTAGATGCAACTAATCAATGTTAATTGGCCAGTGTTTAAATTAATGAATGACTCCATGAAGCATGGTTGTTTTTTATATGATTGGTTGTTATACTGCCTAACATGCCTTTCTAAGTTCCTCAACACCTTAGCCTTCAGTGACCTTCAGTTACAAAAGACTCGAGTCTTGGGCACTTTCTTCCCAATCATTTATGTTGTACAGTATTAACATATCATATACTAAAAATTAAAGGGCATAAAAGATCTTACAATCTTTCTCCACCCTCTTCATGTTTCTACATATAATATTTTAGTTAGAACTAAATTTTCATCCATTATTGTAATGAGGACTATTCATTGAAATCTGAACATTTGTATAGTATACAGTAGAACCTTTTTATCGTCTGGCATTACAGTCAGAGCACTCCCCCGCCCCAGTTGCGGAATCCAGAGAACAATATGTGATGGAAACTCCGAGGATGTTTCATCCCCACTTGTAAATATTCACTAATGAAATTTAATTGTACTTTAAATGTTTAATAATATGGTACAATACATTAAAATTTTAAAGTCTCTCTCTCTCTCTCTCTCTCTCTCTCTCTCTCTCTCTCTCTCTCTCTCTCTCTCTCTCTCAATTAAAAATTAAGGCTTACTGTATATTACAGTTCTGTATAATAATAATAGTAAAACAGTCATGAAAAAAACAATAACTTCACCAACACTTATTTGGCACTTAAGTCATAAAAAAACCATACACTAATGATATTACCTATTAAAATGATCAAAAGAAGCTCTGAAACATATACCGTAGTTCTGTATATAACTAAGTAATATTTGATGATATAAAATCCATGATAAAATTATGGTACAATAATAAGTGGTCAGCAATATGAAAGGATTGTTATTCTCACTCTTTCTCTCTCTCATTGAAATTAGAGTAGAAGTTCTAGGAATTTAATTATGATGTTATCATAAGCTTGAATACTTTTTATCTAGATAAAAAGTATTCAAGCTTATGATAACATAATACTTTTTTTTTTTTTCCAGGAAAAGACTTGGAAAGAAATTTATATAAAATTTCATGCAGTGAATCAATCTATACAAAATCTACATTAAATACCATACATAGAATATAGTTGGAAAACTGAATGAAAGAAAATAAGGATAATATGGAATACGAAAGGAAGCATGAGTATAATGAATAAACAGAATGTAATGAATGCCAAAAAATATGTCAAAGGCTAAAATTAAAAGGAAATACTGTAGATGAGAAAAGAAATGGAGAAACTTTAAAGCCTTTGGCTTTGAATAAAATTATAGCCAATAGAATATACAGTACTTGGGAAAACTGCAAAAAAAGGTAGTAAGGATAGTAAGCAATAAGAAAGGGAATACAGATAATATGGCATAAGGAAGGGTATGAGGAATAAACCAAGAGATGAACATTAAAAACACATAAATAACAGACAAGAAAAGATAAATGTAACAGTAAAGAGGGAAGAATAGGAGAAACCTTTTAGCCTCAGGACGCACGTTGCTTTTATTTGAAACAAGACTACACCAGCCTACCCAACTGAAGGGTGATGTAATAGCACACAGTTTTAAAAGTTTTGGCTGATGCTTTCAGTTTAATAGATGTGGTTAAGTGAATTTTCACCTATTATATTTTCAGAATGCTATCAATAGTTCAACAGTGGATACAGTAATCAAAAAGTTTTACTGTACTTATGTGGAGTCAGAATTACAGTAATATTTCTCTTGCATGGGTTAGATATAAATTAGTTCAGAATTTAAGTCGTTCATCCTTAAATATTATATATAGAAATAAAATCCATCTTATGCTGTGTTACATGACATTATGTTAGTGTCTATGTCATACTAAAATGATTAACTACTGTACTGTATTTCACATGGAAGCTTATCAATGTAAGTAGAGTATCTGGTTTTCATAAAATGAATGTCAAGTTCACTTTCATTTTCAGTACATGTACAGTTAACGTATAAGTCACTTTACAGAGGAAAAATCTGATCTATGTAAAATAATTGACTCACGCTGGGTCCCTTAGAAACAACTAACAGCCTACGGTGGGATATTCCTGTTAGTCCAATTCAGCCTCCAGTATATCCTAGGGATTTTTTTCAAATAAAAGCAATAGCACCTATGAAATCTCTTGAGCCGGTGTGTATTTCTCCACCATTAAGCGAGCAAGATAAAAAAAACCCTTAATGCTTCATTAACTTCATTCAAACTAAGCAGATAGGAAAACCAAGAGGAAAAGAAGTCAAATTTCTAACCAACTCACCATCCACATACAAATCCCTCTTCTAGACCTAGAAGAGGAACTCATGGCGAGTTTCCTCTCTCCAGAAAATTACAAGTGATCTGATTTTAAACCTGACGATCTGTCTCTCAAGTACCATGGTAACAACTTTAGTAAGGCAATGGCTTGTGTTCGTATGAACATATTCATTTGAATAAGTCTATTGTCAGTGGTAAAACATTACACTAAGAAGGTTTTAGACATAAAAAGTGAGGAATTTCAAAGGATAAGACATTCAAATTGATAGGAAAAAGATTATCCTCACAAAATTAGAAAATCTGGTAAACTAAAAGAAGTATAACCTAATCTAACCTTATGTGAGCTGGAAATTAAAAAAGGAACATAAATATCATATGCTTAAGGAATGTTTCTTTTAGTGTACAAGTAATAACCAAAGGTAGGTCTTAATGACTAGCTCTTTCTTTGCATTTTGTTCAAGGAAAAAAATTGTTCTTACTAACTGTTCCTACTCTAAGAATATAGCTTAATATACTAGTCTCAAGTATTTCTATTGGTAAATAAAAAGTTTTCTAAAATACTAATTGAATAATACAACTCTTTTATGAATATTTCCTAATTTCTTGTACTTTAGTTAGAAATCACTGCTTGCTTCTGTTTTATTTACTATGATTCATATTAGGCACTTAGAATCAAGACAATTCAAGTGCAAGACGCATGTAAAACATCCTATAAAATTTCTATTCCATAAAAAAATTAAAACTGCAATCTCTGGGACTAAACACTTGGTGTCCGTCTATAGAGCTCTAGCAAATCTATAAAAAAAGACAATATAAACATGATACCATACCATTTTTCTCTAGACTTAAATACTGGTATATATGGCAAATTACTTCTTTAACATTGCCATAAAAGTTGTTAGGTCATATTCACTTTCATACTGGTCATCATCCCAAAGTTCAGGCAAGTTATCCAACACAGCCTTTGCTCCTGAAGTACCGATACCAAGAGCTTGAGTACTTGCTGCTTTCTGGCCTTGAGAATCATGAGATGTTTCTCCCTTTTTGGAATCGAGGGAGAATAGGTCCAACAACTGGAATGTAAAAAATCCAATTAATTGGTGCAAAACATACAACAGATTGTGGTAAAATAATAAAAATATTACTTTTTTTGACAGCACGCTGTATAAGTTCTACTATCGTCTTCATCTTGGAATTCAAGAGGAGCTTCGGGTATGTGTGTCTGATCTGAAATCCTAAGAGAATATTCAACAAATTCCATTCTATATTATAATTAGTGGGGGCTCTACAAATAGGCTCCGTGGAAGCGGCACCCCTTATTTTCACTTAATATTATTGATAAAATTCAATTTAATGATTTTTTAATTTTTTTCTTTTTTATATACTTGTACAATATATATTCCTTAAACTTGAAGGTCAGTAGCCATCCCTCAGTTTATGGAAAAAAAAAAATGACAAAAATCACTGTATGGAACTGTGCACTACTTGGTTCAAGTGGCGTGGTGTTTGGCTATTGTCACAGGGAGTTGCATGTGAAACCGAGAGAGCACTGCAGCTCCTGGAGTGCTGAAAATGGCGTGCTAATGGAAGGTAATTTTTTTTTTTTTACTACTCTGCTTATTGTGCTTTTCAACACTGAAAACAATGAAAAATTTCTAAGTAGCACTATGAATTCAAAAAGACTACATGCACTTACAGTGCTTTCAATGGATAAAAATTTCCCTAGTGTCATCCAGATCACAGAGAAAACTTCAGCAGTGTCATTCAGAGATTAAGGAGAAAATTTACTCAGTGTCATCCATGGATCATAGAGAAAATTTCCTCGGTGTCATCCAGAGATCAAGGAGAAAATTTCGTCAGTATCATCCAGAAATCACAGAGATGATTATTGATCTTTTTTCACACAAATTAAAACAAGAAGAATGGATTTAAATTTTAAATAAATGGATCAAGCTTGAACTATAACAATATAAGTTAAAGTAAAAAAAGATATGCGACTTTGTTCTTTCAACATTCTATCAAACTTCTGAATAATTTCTTCACCTGTTTGTTTCCTTTTACATAATTTAAAACAAAGGCTGAACTTTTTCTGGAGAAGCACCCCTACTAAATTTATCAACGAGCTGCCACCGATTATGTTACTAACAACTACTTGATCACTCAATATTTAGAGCAGGAATAAATTTTAAAAGTTTAAAGCTTTCCCCTTTAATCAACACATGCACTCAGTAAAGGAAGGAGCATTCTCACAGGTAGCGGTAACTGGCTTAGTTTCTTCAGTTGTTTGCTAATTACTGCACATAAGATTCTCTCCTGATTTTCTTAGCAATTACTGCATGGAACGTGTAAAGGAATTGTTTCTAGGGGTTCATTATCTTGCACTCCCTTGATGTATTATGTCAGGTGCAATACTATGATTTAAATAATGTTGCGAAAAGTACATTACCTCACAGTACAACTCATGAGAAAGTATGTTGTAACGGCTGTTAAACTAAGTTAACATTGCAAAGCAATAAAGGGAACTTGGTGTTAGTTCAGGGAAAAGCACTTGGGCACACTATTCTATCTAATTTCTCTTCCTCTTGTTTTGTTGAAGTTTTTATAGTTTATATAGTAAATGTTTATTTTAATGTTGCTGTTCTTAAAATATTTTATTTTTCCTTGTTTCTTCCTTTCCTCACTTGGCTATTTTCCCTGTTGGGCCCCTGGGGCTTATGGCATCCTGCTTTTCCAACTATGGTTGTAGCTTAGCAAGTAATATTAATAAAAGCACGCCAAGGAAGACTAGGCTGATTGATTGTAGAGGGGATGACAATGATAATGACTGATCACCGCCCTTAGACAATTCACATAATTAGCAAGCTTTCAATAGTGATGAGCTTCATAAGCTTGTGACATTGCTAGCTTTCTTTGTTACAGTTCGTTAGTCCAGTGATTCCTCTCTTAAAATGGTCGCTCTAGTTCTACAACCCCCCCTGTTGTCAGCCTAACCTGACTCCCCAAGTTGAGTCTAGTGTTTAAAGTGTTTGTTTCAGTAAAGGTTTTGAAAGCGAACTGCACATTACATATTGGAAGGCCGCTCACAAAACTTCAAATTCTTTCATTATTTTACACACTTCTGATGCTAGGCTAGACCCTTGAATGCCACAACCCTTGTAGTGCTATAAGACAACTAGATTGTGAGGCAGAAGATAGATCCTAATATCATTTCATTCATTAAAGTAAGCTCTCCTAAATCAAAACCTTTTACATAGGTAGATGGCATGACATATTGTATGATTCCCTTAAACCTTATGAAGGTGAATGTAGTTTCAAGACAACTTATTCGTTTGCATCATGTTCCATTCACTTGCAAGCTTGCCCACTAGCTTATCAATTCACGTGGGATACATTGACGTAAGTATTAGTACATATACTAACAAAACTAGTAATCCACGGGCAAGTGCTGCATTACCCAATTCACTTTAGTTGTAAGCAAGTCGGGAAATCAATTTTTTCTCTCGGTTCAACTTAAAATAAAATGAAAGTGATGAATTATGGGTATTTCTCTTCAAACATTATGTAACCTTATTGCTGTTAAATACCATAAGTTGAGTAACTTAAGTTTGGAAGCTTCTTATTCTTCCCATATGGCAGAAATAGCCTCTTTTAAGACTGGTTACATCCCTTACTTACCACCTCTGTGATGGATAGAATTGATATATTGGTAAAATTCTAGGTACTGTTTAAGCTGTCTATAACGCAGACACATTATTATCTTAGGTTTCAATTAAATTTCCAGTCTTGCCTCATAAACAAAAATCTTTTAAACACATTTCGCAAGTTGGTTGACTAAAGAGATCCTGTTTGTGGGTAATCAAGAGGGAGTGTTCTTGAATCACTTTCCTCAGCAGTTTTATGTTTATGGAAATTTCAATAGGTTTCCCAACTAGATTTGTTAGCATTATTGCATAGGGAAAACTGTGTTTTAAATAAAAACATCCCAGCTAGATTTTTTAGCATTTTTGCATGTGGAAAATAGTGCGTTATAAATAATGATAATTCTCCTTTCAAATTGCAATAAGTGTTTATATTGTCTCAAGTTATCATCCCTACTGAATCTTAAGTTTTTTGCACAAGGAAAGTACTGCCTTTAAACACCATTATCAGGAGTTTAAAGTTTTGAACATAACAACTGGTGTTAGTTTTCATAATAGCCAAAACAGCAAGACATGTTAATGATAAGCAGAGATTAGTTGTCTTTTGCACAATGGATAACAATGCAATACCCCAATACTTCCTCACCCGTCAAGTTAGTGAAGAGTTTTTAGATCTTAACATATTTATATTCCTTTGTTATTTTCAGAAGGCCAGTGTATACACTAGCCTTACTTCCATCGTTAGGTCTAGTGATCATTAGTACAGTTTTCCTTCAGTAAAGGTTCTGAAAGCTCACCTCGCCTTATAGAGTCAATTTCCTCTTACAGTTTTGATTTCTTGTAACTACTTCAGATATTTTTGTAGCTAAGCCCTTGCCTTTCCGCATACCTAGTCGTTCTATTACACCTAGATTGGGAGGCAGAAGACCGAAGGTAATTTTGATCCTTATCTCTCTTCTCTAGATAAAGTAAGCATTCCTAAGCAACATCATTTTTATTTTGGGAGATGGCGTTTCAGTTTGCAGATACTCTTGATATTTTCATTTAATTGAATCTTTATAAATATTGTTGTTCATGAAAATGTATCAGACAAATCTAGGCAATCACATCACATCCCAGATGATAGTAAGTTTCCCTTCGCTTGCATGTTCGGCCACTAGCTAATCAAGGGGTTATCTTTAGTTGGGTAAATTCTAACACGAGTACTTTTATTATCCTTACGAGTTTGGCTATAAAGATGTGAATATTATACTGGGTTATTAGTAGTCAGTGAAGAACTGTAGTAAAAAATCAGAGAGGTTTAAGTTAAACAAATTTTATTGCTATTATTTGTAAGGTATTACATAGGGTACGCCTTTTGTCCATGAACCTCCACATAGGTGCTGTACTAAGGTACTAATTGGAAACAAAGAGGGTTAAATGTTCCAAAAATCTGAGGATAAAACTACCTTACAAACCAATCCATTTCCCCTTTTCATTGTAGATAAGTCTCTAAATTGTTATAACTACACTAATGCCACGTTATACAAGTAAGTTCTGTTCATGAAGAAGCATTTAAGCGAAAATTCATACATCAAAGCACATTTTCCCGGTCACTTCCATTATAAACAATGAGATATGTTCCTAGAAGCTCACCAAAGTTCACTTGCTTCCCAATACAAGGCTTAATATACAGTAATGAAATAGAATACCAGAGCAAATTTGTTTTATTAATATCAAGTAAGGTAATAGTTACTAGATAACTACGGTTTAGAAACTACATTGTGTTTATGTGAGTAGCACAACTGAAAAGTTAAAATACCACAATGATGTTTTCAGTATATTACTGTCCCCTTAAAAATGGAGAAAACAATACTGTAGAATTAAGAAAGAGGTCAGTAGCTGTATGAAAACCTTAAGCAAAACAAACCATCTACTAATTATACTTCACAAAATAAAAACATATTTTACTCTACTGCATAATAATTCTAAAATTACTAACAAACATAGTTATAAAATACTGATCAAAATGATTTGACCTTGACACTGCTTTTAGATGACACTGCCACCTAGAGGCATGCCCTTCCGCTGTAGAAACGGGAGTCGGGAAAGGCGCTAGGCAAGCGACCACAGTAGAAGTTGGCGCAGCAGTGTGAGATGGCGCCGTGAAGTTACTAGTTACACCAGCAAAGGCAGCAGCACAACGCAACCTCTAGTCAGAGGGAGCCAGCGGGTCACAGAGATACAGCTACCTTCTCAGGAATAGTCTGAATCGCGTCTGTCCTAGGATCGTGAGAAGCAGCGACAATGGAAGCCGTTGCTTTATGGATCTTCTGTAAAAGAAGCCTCACGAGACAACCCTGGCGCTACTGGCTCGCAGATGGACTGCTCCTTAACTGGAATGCGAGCCTGCTAGCATGGTGCCAGTGGAGTTTAAAACTTGTCCATGCAAACTTCCCCTGGTGTAGAGTCAGGTGATTGCAGACAATCATGGGTCACTAGGAAATACGTAGCATCCAATGAGCGATTGCAGATTGGATCGTGGCTCACAAAAGCAGCGGGGCTGACAGGATCACAAGACTGTGCCTCACGACTTATTTTGTGAGGTAGATCGTACTCAGCTCTGAGTGAGCAAGACACAGAAGGTTGGATTGCAAGTGCGAGCAAGTGTTGCATTGCTCTCGGAAAGCTACCTGCTGTGCTCGGACTAGCAAAGATGATATTCGTGTTACGCAAGCTAAGCAAGCACACTGACCCTTAAGGGAAAGCGAGCTAAAGAGTACCGCCCCGCAGTTCCTCTGATGGGAAAGGATACGTGATGGACGAAGGTCCAGAGGGGACAAGACCTCGAAGGCGGCTTTAGAGGGAAGTGCTAAAGCCAACCCCAACAGGAGCAGAAACATTCTCCCGCTGTGCACCCCTGCCCAACACCTTCCAAACCCGGTCCTTCTAGGGGGAACCGAGATTCCCTAGGACAGCCACTGCATCTTGTGTTCAGTTTCTCCCCGAGCGGAACCATCTTCCACTTCACTAGGGTAAGAGAAGGAGCGACCTGACTCAAAGATTGACAGAGTCAAACGACCATCACTTACTCAAGTGTTCTCTGGAGGAGACCAAACAAACAGAGTCAGAGAGGAGGGTACCAGGGGAGAGAGAAAGAAGTTGAGATGTTTTGGACTTCGAGGAAGTCCACGAAGAAGCAGCCTGCCTTACCTAAGCAAACTCATGTCATGCAACATCAAGGTCATACACCAAATCATATCTAAAAAAAGAAAAGGGAAAATTTAATTTTTAGCCAAGCCATAGAACATGAAAGGAGACATTTATCTTCAACCACAGCTGAGATGAAAGTGAAGAAGTGAGCAGGGGGGGTGGGGTTGCTTCTCCCCGCTACCATGCTACCATAGTTTTTGACACCAGGTTATGTTTTTATAGCCATATGCCAGCTTGCACTGATTTATTCTATGTAGATAATATAAGGTTTGTATTTTGTGTAGGAATTTGTACAGTACCATGACAGTAAAATAATCTACGGTAAAGTTAGTGAACTATGAGAAAATAATGCACCCTAGCGAATCATCAAGCGTTAATCGACTACAAGTAGGCAATAGTCAGTTGGTTGAGGAGGTTTTGAATTCGACTACAAGTAGGCAGTAGTCAGTTGGTTGGGGAGGTTTTGAATTGACTGACCATAGGGCACCAATATTTCATAGGGTCTTGATCTTCACAAAGATCTGTGTCATCTAACCCCTGCAAAGATCAATGGCTACCTATATATAGTTAAAAAGTATTTTGATTTATGAGGGAAATTATCACCCTTCTGAAGGAAGCAGTTTCTTGGAACAAAATGAAACAATTACCAGTATTGTTTAACATTTTCATAATGGAAATTACCTATCATCAGAAGATAAGTGTCTCAGATGCATTACTATCCAGAGGAAGTGTTTTCTATTCATGGAATATTTGGAAAGTGCTCTTGTAAGGTAATACGGTTGTACTAGATCAAGACTCAACATGTGGATAAATAAATTAAAAAAAAACAACAGTAGAACTGAATCCTTCAAAGACACTTATCCAATTCAATTTAGTCCAAACTTTGTTAGGGGGAAGAGTCATCTGGAATTTCATCTATGGTATAATATCCCGTTCCGACAGTTTCTGCTGTACAGCAGAATATATAAAAGGTGAATAATCTCAGAAGTAAACATTATAATGTTAATAATAAAGCAAGCAGCATAAAAATTATCAGACATTTAAACCATTTTTACAACAAAAGGGTGAAAAAATATATATATAAATTTACACCTACCTGATGTGTCCCCATGCTCAGCAAACTTGAATTCTCTTGACTTATGACAGTATTTGCTGTCATCACCTTGAACTTCTGTAATCTGTAAAATTAAAAAAAAAAAATGTAAATTATACGGTTTTCTTAACTCAGACTTCTATCAATGAAAAAAAAATTAACCATCAAAATTATGCTTATCTTTCTTAATGCCAAATGCTTGAGTGACCAAATTCCTTAAGTCATTTCTTTTTCCATAAACAGGAGACATTTACAGTTCAGTGAAGCTTCAGGATCAAGGAACAAAAGTGAGATAAATTGCAGTTGAATACTGTATCTGAATTAAAACCGAATTTTGATAAAAAAAATGTCTTTCTATATTATCTGACATTCATATTGCTTCTTCTCCAGAAACTTGTTTTATCAATGTTTTTATAGTAATAAGTTGGCCAGGGCACCAGCCCCCCGTTGAGATACTACTGCTCGAGTTATGGGGTCCTTTGACTAGCCAGACAGTACTACATTGGATCCTTCTCTCTGGCTACGATTCATTTTCCCTTTGGCTACACACACATCAAATAGTCTGGCATATTCTTTACATATTCTCTTCTCTCCTCGTACACCTGACAACACTGAGATTACCAAAATTCTTCTTCAAACAAGGGTTTACTGCACTGTAATTGTACAGTGGCCACTTTCCTCCTGGTAAGGGTAGAAGAGACTTTTTAGCTATGGTAAGCAGCTCTAGTACGAGAAGGACACTCCAAAATCAAACCATTGTTCTCTAGTCTTGGGTAGTGCCATAGCCTCTGTACCATGGTCTTCCACTGTCTTGGGTTAGAGTTTTCTGACTTGAGGGTACAATCAGGCACACTATTCTAGCTTATTTATCTTCCTCTCGTTCTGTGCAAGTTTTTATAGTTTATATGAGAGATATTCAATGTTAATGTTCTTGAAATATTTTATTTTTCCTTCTTTCCTTTCCTCACTGGGCTATTTGCCCCTGTGCTTATAGCATTCTGCTTTTCCAATAAGGGTTATAGTTTAGCAATTATTATTATTAATAATAATAATAATAATAATAATAATAATAATAATAATAATAATAATAACATAATGAGACAATCTAGCAGTTAATAGTAAGTAGCATGCTAAGAGTTGCCCTTTCTTCAGTTATGAAGTCAAAATTATTCCCTAATCCTTGACATCTCAAATTTAGTGGAAATGCGGGTGGGCACAAACTTAAGGTGAAAGAGAAAAATCTATTATTGAAATTATTTTTTTTTATAAACCTCCCCTGGTGTTTATATAGCTGACTCCCGTCCTCTGATGGAGGAGGGATGCCAGTGAAGAAAAGGTATAGATCAACAAAGTTTGAATGTATAACCTGATTAAAATTCTACTCAGGAGGTCTAGAAATTAATAGGAATGGTATTAATACAGTTTGTTAATAGGGTTCCAAATTGTTTTTCTAACAATATCTAAATATAAAAAATTATAAATTGATTTCATTCAAGAAATTCAGAAGGCCATAGCAGCACCCACAATAGAACCTAGAGGGCAGTAATCTCAATAAGAAAGTCAGGATTTCTCAAAATAATGTTCTTCTAACACTAAACTTATGTGTTATTGAGCTGTCACTACAATTCTTTCCAAAGAAAAATTTACTCCTAATGTATAGAACCTTAACCTTCAAGGTTTATAAGATTTGGATCCAGACTTGCTGAGGTCTTGAGTCCAAACCTTCAACAAGAAATAACACTGCCTCTTAGAGGACAGATTGAGATTCTAAGCTCACATAGTAAATTAACGGCATAGTTGGTTCATAATATACTGAACATCTCTTAATTGATAAGGATCACTATCCTCAGATGAAATACTTCCAACCGTTCTAATAAGTGGAATTGAGATAAGAAATTGTAACAGACTTAAAGTCTTTACAATTTAGCTCTAAATAAAGGCAAAAAAGACTATCAACTTGAACTTCCAAAGCTCAACTTCAAAATTTAAAAGATTGTTTTGCATATAATGCATTTGCTGTCAAATCTGTAAGTGCAAGTTTCCCAGATTCAAAACTGCACCTACTACAAACGTAAAATCACATGCCCAACCTGACAATGAGACAGGATTACTGACGGCCTATCCTAACAAGGATAAATATATCCATTATATTACCTAAAAGCAGATGTCTATTCCAAGATGCTTAAGTACCAATTTTAGATGCTTCAGAACCAAATTAAGCATTGATCTTTACTCTATAAAAGTTGATTGGAGATTATTTAAAAAAGAACTTTTTTAATGGAAATTCTTTTCCTAAAAAGGCACCTTAAAAACTTTTAACCGAGTGAACCTAAGTAGCTCTAATTATTGACACATTCTTAAACTGAAAGTCATAAAAATAAGTAAACTATTATATTTGAAACAAAAATAAAAGTAAACTATCTTTAAGACTAATAGAGGACTATTCAGATGGTTGTAAAGACCCTGGGTTCAATAATGTCATCGAAAGTTCTCAGGTAATTTGATGTAAAACAAATGTGTTTTGTTGAACCACCTCTGAAATGGTTCGGCGGAACAGATTGATGATACAACCTTCTTTTGCACTCGACAGCAGATGATCCCGTTCCACATATTTCCCATGTGTCATGATCAGGGCTGTTAGGAGACATTGTGGTTCACAGAAAGCTTTTAACTTTTCACAACTGCTAGATCACAGTAAAAGGGGGGAATGTGTACAATTCTAGATTTTCCTTTTGTTAAAAGGGTATCTACCTTTTAAACTAACTGATCAAGAACATGACAAAACACTTCCATCAATGACTGTCAAGAACATATAGCATTTCAGGAGGGTTAGCCACCTGAGTAGCAATCAGGCCTCATTGTTTATACTGCGGAAGGGCACAAAACAAATAAAAAATTTGAGGCTCTGTGATAGGATCTTGAACCTGGGATAAACCGAGTACCATCAGAGCAATTACTGAAGGTGTAGTAGGACCATTAGTTACCACTTATGCATATGGGTTAGGGTTTGAAATTGAATAGGTCAGGTCTGAAACATTACTCTGAATATAGAACTAAGTGGATTTCTGAGCTACCAAAAAAAGGTGTTAAATTTGCAACACAGTATAACAACAACCAAACTAATTAGGCTGTAGTAAATACAAAGTACTGTATTAGAGTAGTAATACTGTCATCATTCTTTCTATACATGAGCCTGGCCTTTTCTGCTCAAAGGAAGTCTTCTGAAAGTCTATAATTAACTGCAAATTAAAGTGTTTCAAGAGCTCTTCCTATATCCTACCTACCAAGCAGTGACTTAATTAGCTTTTAAAACATATATTAAAGATTTGTTTATTACTTGTAATGATGAGCTCAAAAGATAGCATTATACTCTATAACAAAGTTAGGAAATAATTAGTCTTGAGACAAAGAAACTTGAATTTTTAATCAAACTAATTTAGTGAAACTCTAAACCAAGTTGGCCATTCTTAGTATAAATGATAACTACATAATGACTTTTTCATAATGAAATGAAGGAAGTGAAAGGTATATTTAGACAGCTGTCTCTGTATACTCTGATGAAAAAGCCACATCAGGACTTTCCTTAAACTCAAAAAGTTAGTTTTATAGTAAGTTTTCCAGCATGTTAAGTCCTAACACTAACCTTGTTAACAACTAGCACCTTAGTGATATGCATATACTGAGGCTCATGGCCAAAGGGCTTAGCATATGTAATGGCACTTCCTGAGAATTACTGATATAATTTAAGAATTAACCTCATTACTGTTATAAACTATATTCCTTATATAATAACTAAATACAAAATGCTTCTATAATATTGAAGTCTTATACAGCCAAACTCATAGGGGTTATGAAAAATATGAGTATCAGGAATTACCCCACTAAAGTAAACATGTGATGAGCTTGCAAGCGAACAGAAACTCGCTGTCATCCCGAGAGATGATATGATTCAACTTACCGGCTGAGCTGATACATCACCAATAACAATAAAATTTAAGAAGGGTTACTTTAGTGATAGAAGGGAAAAGATATACATCTTGAAGACTCACTTTGATGGAGAAAACGGAAGAAAGAGTAACTCCCAGAATACTATTTACCATTAACCGCTAGATTGTCTCATTCCAGTACGTAAATGGGGTGTGTATCTTTTGAAAGATAAGAAAATGTTAAAAGCTTTTGATAAATTTTTGGGGTAAACATCGATAAAATGCACTTCTGGAGAAGAAGCAATATGAACGTTTGGGGAAGTTTATAAGAACTGAATACGTATTGCAATCCTTAGAAAAAATATAGCCATTTTTATCATTATTATTACTTGCTAAGCTACAACCCTAGTTGGTAAAGCAGGATGCTATAAGCCTGGGGGCTCCTGCTCCAACAGAGAAAATAGCCCAGTGAGGAAAGGAAGCAAGGAAAAATAAAAATTTCAAGAAGAGTAACAAAATTAAAATAAATATCTCCTAAATAAACTATATAAACTTAAACAAAACAAGAGAAAGAGAAATAAGATAGAATAGTATGCCCGAGTGTACCCTCAAGCAAGAGAACTCTAACCCAAGACATTGGAAGAGCATGGTACAGAGGCTATGGCACTACCCAAGACTAGAGAACAATGGTTTGATTTTGGAGTACCCTTCTCCTAGAAGAGCTGCTTAACATAGCAAAAGTCTCTCTCCTACCCTTACCAAGAGGAAAGTTGTTACTGAACAATTACAGTACAGTAGCCCCTTGGGTGAAGAAGAATTGTTTGGTAATCTCAGTGTTATCAGGTATATGAGGACAGAGGAGAATATGTAAAGAATAGGCTAGACTATTCGGTGTGTGTATAGGCACCGGGAAAATGAACCGTAACCAGAAAGAACGACCCAATATAGTACTGTCTGGCCAGTCAAAAGATGCCATAACTCTCTAGTGGTAGTATCTCAACGGGTCACCGGGTAGCTGGTGCCCTGACCAACTTACTACCTACTAAATTTAAGAATAGCTAGCAGTAGTTGCTAAACCTAACCCTGTAGGTAGATAAAAAAACAAGAGAAATGTCTCCTTCAAAGTTGAAAATATGTGTAAGGAAAAAATCTTATGAATTAAACCCACTGACTTTCAAACAATATAAATTCTACTTTAAGGGGAAATATTTTGATGAAACAGAGCTTTCAATAATTTTCAGCTATAAAAACCTACTGTTAACAGTACAAGGTGTTACAAAAAATAATTTACTAATGACCTTTGAATGCAATTTAAGAAAAACCATAAAACTGACTATCAGCTCTGAAGGATATTTGTAAATATACTACAGGATGAAGCTAACTATTTTTTCAATGAAACTTTACATGGGTTAACCATTAGACAAAACTTATCTAAACCTGTCTTAATACTATCAAATATCAATAACAGGATGGAATTCATTTTACATTTACACAGATAAACCTGAAAACTGATGGGGAGAAAACTTGAACAGTAATGGTAATGATTAATATCATATAATAAAAACACCTCAAAAATTGAAGAACAATATGAAGCGGCATGAAAAATTTATATAATCAGAACAATCAATGATGAACACATGGTTACATACAGTCATTGATTGTTCAAGGTACCAAACAGGGGGTACTTCTAAGACTGACAACTTCCTTTACTAATGGAACTTTTCTTTAGTTTACACATACAGAATAGTAAGACATATTCTTTACAAATTGGACAACATTGAATAAACTATATTTTAATTAGGCTAGCACAATGTTCATTGGCCCACATGCTCTGAAAGTGAAACTTTGTTTTACAAATTTTAAAAGCTGAGGATAGGGAGTGGATTTGTATGACTAGCCCTCTCATACCATAAGTGACTCCTCCTTTTGTAGTGTTGATACAGAGAATTTCACTCCATTTTTGGAAATGGTACAATGATTTCTATTCAGATTTTAGATTAATATTCAATATAGGTATACAGAGTTGAGATATTGCATACTCTGTAATGTTCTATGTCTGTAATAAGATTAGAATACAGAGGACTAAGTTTGGCCAGCATAACATTATTATTATCTGCCAAGATCAAACATACAGTATTGGAGAGGGAAAATGAATGAGTGTAGGGATATCCAAGACCTTATAGTATCAAAATATGCTATGAATGGAACTAGATGGGAACAAGAGGAAAGGATGAAGAGAACCGAGAGGCCAAACTAAAGTAGGAAAGAGGCAAACATAACAGGCTGATACTTTGATGATTCAAGAAATTCAGCCTCCAGTTTCTGGATTATACTTTATTACTATGGACCTCCCCATCCTTCATACTGCTTCCGATTTGAAGCTTGGTTAAAAATAGAATTCTATTATTACTAAAAATTTCCAGTTTTCTTTCTTAGTAATAGCCCTGACCCTCTAGTGTAGTATTAGGATCATATAGTGGCATATGGCAATTATACTGCACAGGTTAGTCATATCACTTTGCCTTCCACTTCTCTTGTTGACAGGTTAGAGTGGACACTTTACTGGCACTTCCAGATTGTGATTTTGTGCTTTAGGAAGTTCTATACAAACTTGTTATTAAATACTATATACTAATACTTGATGTATGATCCTTATTCTCTTTATGTCACACACCAGGGGAAAGTGTGATTTGAATAACCGCTGTGAAAAATGTAGTTCCCTTCCAAATCCTATGAAGCTTCATCTTCAGTTAATAGGTTTTCAGGTAAAATACTCAAATTGTGAAAGATCATTGTATTTTAAATCAGGGGAGAAGAAAAAGAGGACTAGACTATCTGATGCCATGCCAGCCATTACCAAGCTTGCGGTAATTAATAGTACAGTAATGAGCTTCATAAGCTTTTAACCAATTCTGTTTTGTTTGAGCATCTCAAAAGGCTAATGAGCCATCAGGTAATGGCAGCAAGGCTAGTCTAACCCACCTTATTTTAAATCCTAGGCTAACTCTTCTCATTGTGACTGGCAGTTCTGGTGCACAAGTTAGTAAGGGTTCTTAGTACTGTGCATTAAAGATTCGATAGCTTTTCCTCAATCCTTGCTCTTTATAATAATTTCAAGTCCTTCACTGCAAAACCATCGAAACTCTGTCATCCAGTCAGCTCTATATGTCCAATGGATTCTGAGATTGAACACAAGCTTGCAGTCTGGATTATAATATCCCTTTGCCTGCTGAAGTATGTGTTCATAAGCATCCTTTGTTATACATTTATTAATAATGTGACATATTGTATTTGACTTGAAATAACTATATTTAGCTAAGACATTTTACTTTAACTGAAAAGGAATACAATTTAACCATAAAAGAAAACCTTTCTGGTACAAACCAGGAACATAAATGGTGGTTTACCCTTCAATCTGCATTCTTTGGTGTAGACATAACAGTTCCTTCTTTACTTAAACAAGATGGCTGTAGCACTGACTATCCAAAGCAAAAGGCAGCACCTTCGGCTGATGTGTATGACAGTAAGCAGAGTAATGAGAAACTTGATCTTCCACATTCTTGTTTTCCTGAGGCTAAACCAACTACTAGTTTTGTTTTTTAAGTCTCGTGAAATTAAAGCACTCTTGATGGACCTTGATGTTTATGGAGGTAAACCCAAATGGCATAAAAACTGCAATTGCTTAGCCTTAAGTTATGTCATTTTCTGAAAGTTACCATGAAGAGGTTCTTTTAGCACTTGTTAGAGAACTGGTAATGTTAATCATATGTAAATGTGTTTGTGATAGCTCAATTCCAACTGATTCCCACCCAATTTACATAAATCACACATTATCTAAATTTTTCTAACGTCTTTTGGCAAAACGTCTAAGTAGGTTTACTGAGGGTAATCATCTGTTCCCTAATTTACAATTTGGTTTTTGTAAAGGTCCTGGAGCATACAAAGCCCTTGCAATCTCCAATACAGTACAGAACTCCCTCGATTGTGGCCAAGAAGTTCATATGATTAGCCTTATTTCATCTGCCTTTCATTTTGTTAATTATGAGACCCTCGTTTTCAAACTCAAACAGTTGTGAGTGGGTGGGTCTTTCCTTAGCATCATTATTGAATTTTTAAGTAATAGATCACAAAGAGTTGTTGGTAGGTACCATAATGAATACAAGAATGTATTATCAGGTGTTCCTCAGGATGATGTTCTTGGCTCATTACTTTCCATACCATATACTCTTGACATGTTCTTAGAAAACAAGCTTGTTGCATATGCAGATGATGATACTACCCTTGCATCAATTCCATCTCCTGAATGTAGATCTGGAGTTAATGAATCCCTTAATAGAGATCTCACTAAAATTAGTGAATGGTGCAAAATATGGGATGTGAAGTTGAATCCTAACAAAACTCAAAGTATGATTGTATGTAGGTTGAAGACATTGGCTTATTAACATCTGGATCTCTGCATTGATAACGTTCCTTAACTTTAGGTGTGATTCTCGATTGCAAATTTACTTTTGAAAAACACATTTGGTCTGTCTTTTCTTCAATTGCACAGAAATTCGGTTTATTGCGAAAGTCTTTCAAGATTTTTGATGATCAGTCTTTTCTGAAGTGTTTTAATTCATTCATTCTTCCTTGTTTCAAGTACTGTTCTCCTGTCTGGTCTTCAGCTGCTGAATCTCATTTTAATTTATTGGACATGAAATTACTGTCTATTAAATTTCTTATCCCTGATCTAGATATCAATCTCTGACACCATTGTTCAGAGTTCTTTATGGATGTTGCATAAGATTTTACATAATTCTGGCCCTATTTTGCACTCAAATTTTCCCAGACTACCACCCTGTATGTACTACTAAGTATGCAGGTAATTCTAAGTCATGCCCTCTCCATTGTGAAGCTTAATACTACACAGTATTGTAGAAGTTTTATTCCAGCTGTGACTGGATAGTGTGATGACCATCCTATTTGGGCTATTGAATAAGTGGGACTTTGGCCGTTCAAACTTGCAGCAAATGTTTTTATGTTGAACAGGCTGACAAAAATATCTCTTCATAGTTATATGACAGATCTATTTGAACAATGTTACAGATGTTTAAATATTTTATATTAATCAATTATTACTTCTCATGTAATTTATTTAATTTCATTTTCTCACTGTGCTATTTTTTCCTAATGGACCTCTTGGGCTTATAGCATCCTCCTTTTCCAACCAGGGTTGTAGCTTAGCTGGTAATAATAACAATAATAGCCCTCCTGTAGTGTACATGAGTAGGTTTGTTCTATAAACATTGGCGATTGTATCTTTTTAAGTCTTTTAAACAACCACCAAGTTAAAATATTCTAACATACATACATAGATGGTTATGCGTTTGAAAAATTATTAGCAATCACAAACTGCCTTTATACAAACAAGGCAATGAATAAATTTTCAATGCTGAAAAATTATATACTTACCCATAACTACTGTACTCCTAATTTTATGGTAATTGTTTAATGTATATTCTTCAATAAATTTTCTGGCTTATATGTTCCTTCCATAGTAATGTATTTCCTCTGTACCACATTTATCAACAAATGTTGAGCAAATCGTTCCAAAAAGTCTTGGCCATTTGACCTAAACCGAAAAACAAACAAATAAAAACTTACCCCATAATTTTTTCTTCCAACGTTCCTTTAGTGATCAGCCTATAAACATTGACCACTTTTTTTTGGCCTATTCGATGAGCTCGATCCATTGCTTGTAAGTCTCTCATTGGATTCCAATCATGTTCCACAAATATTACCTGGAAAATGATCAAACATAAACCAATGACCTGGCAGCCTCACTATTTGAGAGACAAAAAATCTCATTGACTGCAAAAGATACTTGGGTGGCATAAAAAAAAAAAAAAATTTAATAAAATTCATTTTATACTTGCCTAATGTTCATATTGCAGCTTC